>NC_069499.1:158901674-159154174 GCF_027579735.1 Bombina bombina
GAAGGCTTTTCACGCTCTTCCGTTTGAGCCTATGCAAGACATTAAACTAATTTCTTGGAAAGTGTTGTTCCTTTTGGCCATCTCTTCTACTAGAAGAGTTTCTGAGTTATCTGCTCTTCTTATGAATCTCCTTTTCTGATATTTCATCAGGATAAGGCGGTTTTGCTGACTTCTTTTACATTTTTTCCTAAGGTTGTGAATTCTAACAACATTAGTAGAGAAATTGTTGTCCCTTCTTTGTGTCCTAATCCTAAGAATTCTTTGGAAAAGATCCTTACATTCTTTGGATGTGGTGAGAGCTTTGAAATATTATATTGAAACTACTAAGATTTCAGGAAGACTTCTAGTCTATTTGTTATATTTTCTGGTTCTAGGAAAGGTCAGAAGGTTTCTGCCATTTCCTTGGCTTTTTGGTTAAGCTTTTGATTCAACAAGCTTTTCTGGAGTTGGGTCAAGCCCTGCCTCAGAGAATTGTGGCTCATTCTGCTAGATCAGTCTCCACTTTGTGGGCTTTTTAAGAATGAAGCTTCAGTTGATCAGCTTTGCAAAGCGGCAACTTGGTTCTCTTTGCATACATTTACTAAATTCTGCCGTTTTGATGTATTTGCTTCTTCAGAGGCACTTTTTGGTAGAAAAATTCTTCAGGCAGCTGTTTCAGTTTGATTCTTCTGCTGATGTATTTAAGTTTTTCTTTTCATTATAAGAATAAACTTATATTTTTGGTTGTGGATTATTTTTTCAGCGGAAAATGGCTGTTTTTATTTTTATCCCTCCCTCTCTAGTGACTCTTGCGTGGAGTTCCACATCTTGGGTATTGATATCCCATACATCACTAGCTCATGGACTCTTGCCAATTACATGAAAGAAAACATAATTTATGTAAGAATTTACAAGATAAATTCATTTTTTTTCATATTGGCAAGTGTCCATGAGGCTCACCCTTTTTATGGTGGTTATAATTTTTTGGTATAAAGCACAATTATTTACAAATTCCTTTGTTGATGCTTTTTACTCCTTTCTTTATCACCACACTACTTGGCTATTCGTTAAACTGAATTGTGGGTGTGGTGAGAGGTGTATTTATAGGAATTTTGAGGTTTGGGAAACTTTGCCCCTCCTGGTAGGAATGTATATCCCATACTAGCTCATGGACTCTTGCCAATATGAAAGAAATTAATTTATCTTGTAAATTCTTACATAAATTATGTTTTTTCCTTTTCTGCCATATCACTTCTTCCTCGAGTGGTGAATATGCATTAAAATTTGTATTTAAAAGTAAACAGCAAAATGCAAATTTCAATTATGCTGTGATATTTGAATTTAAAGGGACATTAAAGTCAAAAAGTTAGGTCACGAGCGTGCATGTTTCTTTAACCATTTCTTTAAAATAATTTTTAACAAATAAAATGTGTTTTTTGTTTTTTAATTAACAAACACTAACACATTGAGAAACATGTAAAATGTTTTAATTGAAAAAAATGATAATTTAATGTGGGCCTGGCTGGAGGCCTCCAGTTTACTGAAATAGAGAGTGAGAGCTATATAGCTACTAGATCTGTTTCAGCTTCTTGCATCTTGAAAAAAACACGCTTAATTGTTTAAATAAATGTTTTATATTGTCCGTCAGGATCTCATAACAACAAGGTAGTTTACCATATTGTTCCTAGCTGTTTTTTGGGGGGTTATGGTTTTTTTTTTTTTGTATTATGTAAATATGATTACTTACCTTAAGCCACAAAACTAACTATTGAACTAATGGTACATTAAAATAAAAAATTAAATGCACACCAGACTTTTAGGTCTAAATATTGGACTGTGAGGCCGTAAAATTTAGAAAAGTGACTTTTATGCAGAGGGTAGGTAGCCATTATAAGAATTATCATCCCCAACTATTCATTTGTTTGTGCATAAATCCTATAATTAAAAAAAAAAAATACCATGTCCATAATTTTAACATTTGTTTTTCTTAGTAAAACCCATATATTGCATGGAAAACAATCTAATTGTTAATATTTATGCTTGTTAAACAGCAACTATCTGTTCCCATTCCAAAGCCTCTTTTTTCTCCACAATGCATGCTACATGTATAATGATTTTTTTTTTTTTAAACTAAAGCGCAAAGTTTGTGTTTTTTTTTTTGTTTTGTTTTAAAGAAACAGGATGCTTTTTCAATTGATTTTCTGATGTCCACATATAGCTTCATCGAAAACTGGAGAATCTCAGAGATCACCTTCAAGACAATGACAAAGGATACTCTCTCCGAGTAAATGTACGATTTAACTCGGTGACTTATATTTTTACACACATTTTCCTTTCATGTCTGTAAGCCACTGACACAAACAATTTATTTAGTTCCATCAACCCCCATTAAGACATAAATATATATATATATATATATATATATATATATATATACACACATGCATACATTAATATGTGCAAGGCTGGAATTTTCCAATAGACACAAACTACAGAGTAATTGCTTTTTTCTGTATCGAGCTAACTATTAACTTTTTCAGTTCTGACTAGTAAAATTTCCCTCTGATTTCAATCACTCTTTCTGTAAAGAAGTGCTTCCTCAAATTACTCCTGAATCTACTACCCTTTAGCTTGAGATCATGACCCCTTGTGAACTATAGTGATAATTTTCCAGTCCTGTAAATATATGTATATATGTGTAAGTGTATGTATGTATATATAAGGGATGTACATTTGGATGTTTTGTTATAAAACAAATGCTGAGTATTACCACCATCAGCAGCATTTGGCTATTTTTGGATATGAATTTCTATTTGTGACTCTAAGGTCTGTGCAAATCCAGACTTACTGTGTTGCACTTTCACAAGATGAAATCCGGTTCCGAAAATAGAGGAATGCTGCTGGCAGTGGCCATAATTGGCTTTCATTTTATAATTAAATGTCCAAATGCCCATCCCATATGTGAGTGTATACATATATATCAATTTAAAAAAAACACAACATTTAATATATTTAGCAGGGGTTTCATTTAAATATACAGAACTGTTGTGGTATTTTGGTATTTTATACACTTTTATTTTTTTGCTTACTTCTAATAGCATTCGAAACCTTGGATAGAAGGCATCAATATTAATGTACCAATTCATACAAATCAATATATTCAGATTTTGGCTCTGGTACTTGTTATATCTTGTTTTGTCTACCTTTTTTGTTGACTTAAAATGACAAATATAAAGCTTACTTACAAATCCAATATAGAAGCAGCTCTACGCTAATTCATTCTTTGTTTCTAATTATTTGAATTCAAATAAAATCTTCTTATTACTTTACTGTAAGCTCCACATTTTTTTTAGTAATATTCTGATAATGACAAACAAGCTCACTTACAAATAAAATATTAAAGCAGCTCTACTCCAAGTGATTAAATAATTATTTAATTCTTTGTAATTATTTGCATTTTTTATTTTAAATAAAATCCCCCTATTACTTTATTGTAAACACCACTTGTTTTGTAACAATATTCTGATAATGACATTAATAAAATATGTGTTGTATTTCTCTCATCTGTGAGATAAATGCCTACAAATAGTATGCACTTGCATTGTTTTGCTTGGCTCAAAAAATGGCTTTCTTACTCTGTGGCAACACTATATTTTATAGAGCAGGGGAAATTATGCAGCTATATTTATCAGATTTTTTTCTTCCTGCAGTTTTTACATTGAGAAAGTATTGCCCAAAGAAAATTCTTGCCTTCATAAATTTGTAAATTACTTTATACTGTTCAGAATACATAAAGGGCACTCTATATGTATTTTCTGCTAATTCATCTATACATTGTAGAGGTTACTTCTATATGACAATTTAAAGCATGCCCTATTTTCTTTGTGTAATTTACAATATGATTTCATTGTAATATTTAGCAACTTCCCATACACACTAACACACGCCAGTTAGATTCATAAATGCAATTATAATTATCACAAACGCAAGAGAATAGCCTTAAAAGCAAAAATAGGGAATTGTTATATGGCAAATATATTTCAACCTTTGTGAGTTTGTTTGTGCAATAGAAGTAGGATTATAATATGTGTCCTCTGTTTTATTTGTTTTGAACATAGCCTTAAAATATTTGTACAATAAATATTGTAATTTATCTAAAGACTCATTTCCTTATTAGAGCATTATTGTTCTGTATGTCCGAATTTGTTTTGGTTTATTGTTGCCTTGTAATTTAAAGCAATAATCAATAAACTACACTTAGAGAGCAAACATATAATAAATGCTGTAGAGCAGCAATACAAAATATATAATACTAAAATTATTTTTTGAAACCTTTCCCATAGAGATTATCCAAAAGTATTCTAGTATAATAAATTATAGAAAAAACAATATATTTTTTAAACAAAATAGTTGATTTATTTGAGTTTGTATGTTTTTTTGTGGCGCAGTATAACTAGTGAATATTCTTTATGCAATTTGATTATTTTTTTTAGTTGTAAGTAACAGAGAATTTGTATTTGATCTATTTAAAAAAACAACCACCTCATTGGTTTTGAAAATGTTCACAGTTTAATTGAAAAATATGTTGTTATAAATCTGTATATTTTGTTATCATGTAAAGGGTGAAATTTGAAGTAACCCACTTTTAAACTGTTTCATGTAAGAAACAAATTAATATAGCTTAGCCTAAGCCCCCGTTCTATATTATCGAATTCAGTAGTTCAGCAAATTTTTATGCATTGTTTTGCTTTTGAACTTATTTTCTAACATGTTTCTAAATGTTGTATAAATTGTATGGTGACATTTGTCTATTTTGTGCTTCATTTTTAGTCATTAAACTTTTATAGAAATACATAAATGGCTACAGATTCAGTGAAACATCTGCTACTAGACAGCTCAGTCTGTGGGAACATTTTTTAGAAAACAGCCCTGCTGACCAAGGAAGGACAAGAAAAACAATTATGCTTTATATTTTGAAAATAATCTTTTAAAAAGTACAAAAATTTTCATCCCAAAATAGGCTTTAAAATTAAAGTCTATAACCATGTTCTTTCAATTAACTGATTGAAATTAATTTGAATTAGCTTTATTATCATATGAGCCACCCAAATGATTATCTGTATTTTGTATTTCTAGTAATTATTTATTAAATTTAGGTGGGGTATTCAGCTGTAATAAAATTTGTGGCTAAATTTAATTTGTAGATATTTGGAAAATAAAGGAGTATTTTTATATTTTTATATACACACATATATATATATATATGCATATATATTTTCTCTTCTTAGCTGAATCTGATTACAAAAACATTTTTTTTATGTTTGATCAATTCTTTAAATACAATGTTAGTATATTTAAATTATAAAAACATGTTTATATTGTATGTCAGAAAAGGTATGTTTGGTTTGATTAATGTATGTTGTTTGTTAGTACTATATTAATTGTCTTAAATCTATTAAATGCATGTTTTGGATTTTGTTCTTTGTTTTTGTTAACCTCTGATTTTGTCTATTAGAACATGTACAGATGTTAATTATATAATTTATCAAGTAGTGATTTTGAGGTGTTGTGCTATTCTGAATACCTACTGCAACCGATGAAAATTGTTTCAAATTTAAATTCCTTAGAAAATAACAGGCCGTGAAGATATAGGATGAGTGTCCATGAAGCACGCAAGGCTGCTCTGGATTTCTAACATAGCTTTATAATACTGAAAGGCAAAACGTGTAGACTTCTGCCCATTTGTTGTCAGGCGATTAAATACTTTTATCAGTTAGCCTGACAGAAAAGTTGCCAAATTACACTACAAGGTTTAATATTATGTGGACTTTTTTGTTTGTTTGTTTTAACATATGTTTATATAATTCCTACTGAAGAGTCATTCACCACTTCTAATAAACACAGTGATAATAAATTATTATGCAAAATATATATATTGAGTTTAACTATATTTTTATACATATTCTGTATTTCTGAATGAAGCCCCTGCTATTGTCTTAGTGCTGGAGCCACATTTGCAAAAATTCTTCTGAAACCCTTTTGTTTAGACCATTCCTTATTTAACCGTGTTTTCTTTTCCCTCACTGCACCACCAGGCTCGGCTTCCTTCCTGCTCATCCACCTATAGTGTTTCAGAGGTATACTTGCACGTGTTGTTTTTTTTTTCTGTCCTCTTTCTGTTTCCACATGCTCACCCTCACCTCCACCATGTTTGGTGTGTTATCTGTTTTTTGTTTTTTATTTATTTTTTTGCCTTGAATTGTGCACAAGTGGGAGGAAATCTAGAATTAAAAATAAAATGCATGCTCACCTTGCACTCGTGTTTGACATTGTTTGAATTCCACTGTGGCTGTCTTTAATTATCACATTGTAGATCAATATTCAAACTGCACAGAGTGTCACTTGATGGCAAATAAAATTTACAAGGGAGAAAGTGACTGCAACTTAAACCAGCAATTCCATTTAATGTTTTTTTTAAAATCTTATTATTAAATAGTTAATATGTTAGATGAATATTACACCTAGTGTTTTTATTTGGACAACATGAGGCCGCAAGCAAAATGGTTCAGACCTTACTTAAAGTGACATTAAAGTACTTTTTTTTATTTGTTTACCTAAAAGAGAGCCTTTCAATATGTAGTAGAAAAAGAAATGCTTCTGTTGTGAGAAATAAACATTTTATAATTGTGAGGAACAAAGAGAGAGTCTTCCTTATCAACCAGTAAACTTCTATACCATGGCCCAGCTCGATATAAACATGCACTTACTGTTAGTTTCAAACTCAAAATAACTTTCTTTAACTTAGCCATGTTCATAAAACAAGAAAAAACGGTTTTATCTTATTTAGATAGTCCTCTTCCATATGCATTATAGACAATTGTTGAGTTTAATGTACTTTTAATTAACCATGTTTTATCAACACCACTCTTTGTAAGTGACACACACAGACATTATAGTGAATTCCACTTTTTCAATACCCTTTTGGGATTATTGCATAATAATACTGAACTTAAAGGGACATAATACTCATATGCTAAATCACTTGAAACTGGTGCAGTATAACTGTAAAAAGCTGACAGGAAAATATCACCTGAGCATCTCTATGTAAAAAAGTAAGATATTTTACCTCACAATCTCCTCAGCTCAGCAGAGTAAGTTCTGTGTAAAAAGCTATACTCAGCTGCTCCCAGCTGCAGGTAAAAATAAAAAAAAAATGAAGAAATGAACAGCAGCCAATCAGCATCAGCAGTGCTGAGGTCATGAACTCTTACTGTGATCTCATGAGATTTGACTTAACTCTCATGAGAGTTCATAGTAAGCTTCCTATATCTGATTGGTGAAATAATATGAGAGTTCACGAGGCTCATCCCCTAAGCTGTCCTAGGACAGACACACTAAAATGCTGCTTAGAAATCCTTTACAATGGGAGGTGGCTACTGAGGAACTTTTGAGGTAAAATATCTTTCTTTTTTACATAGAGATGTTCAGGAGATATTTTCTAGTCAGCTTTTTAGAGCTATGCTGCAGCACTTTAAAGTGTTTAAACATTTGGGTATTATGGCCCTTTAATAAATAATATTCAATATCCAACTTCAATTTCCCTTTTAGAAATGTTAGCCAGTGAAAATAACAGAGCATTTAAATCAAAAGTTCAATACTCTGTCATTGTAAGTAAGGTTCTTATACATCAATCTCACGGCCATGTTTTATGTCAGTTACCAATCTTCATGTTAAAATATTTACCTAAGTTTGCTGATCAACCTCATTAAAACAGTTACATTTTTACTTATACTATGGTAATTGCTGTTTTAAGTGGCACACTTGCTCAAATTATTTAAACAAATATTTGGTTTATATAGATAGCTTATACTAATGTTTCAGTTATGATCCTGAAATTCTATTTTGGGTGTGATGTATCAATGCAAATAGTAAACAATTTGTCTTAGGGTCCCTTTTTGGGTGTGTCTTTATACTCACTGGGTGAGTCTTTATATTTATGATTTGTAATTTAGGCCAAAGCTGCCTAAATATGCAGTTTCAAAATGCAAAACTCTATCAAAGTATTGTTCTAAATTATACAGTATTATATGGTTGCTTATTCTTAATAATTGATTGTTGCCTTGATAAACCATCACCCATGGTATGATTGTTATTTCTATTTTTGCCACCTAAATCTGGTCCATTATTGTGGTTTTAGAATTATGACACTCTCAAACTTTGTAATAATTATTATTTCTATTACATAACTATTCTCCCTTCCAATACAGTGCAATTTAAACATTCATAGATTATTTAAGAATTGAATTTCCTGCTTATTGAAACCACTGGCCACCACTCCCTTTTCCTTGTGTTGTGATTGAAAAGAAATGCTTTGCACCTTTTCCCTTTTATCTTGTGATTCACAAAGACCTCTGTCGTATTAACCTATTTCTCATAGGAATCCAGTGGCTGAGCACATTAAAACAATTTGGGAACTTATATTACAGTCCAAAACTTTATTTAAAACTTATATGAACATAATAATTCTTCTAAATTTAAAGTTCTTAATATCTCATATTTAAAAAAAATATAAAACAATAAGTCTGTTTCTATGATTACAGTTAATAAATACAAATCTGTTTTTTTTTTCTGTACATAAGAATTGCAGTTTGCAGAGACCTGATTAACCCAGGCTATTTTCACTTTTTATTTTGTCTGTTTCTCCAACTTGCAGCCTAGCTCATAAATCTTTCTTTTTCCCCTATGCAATCATGTCGCTTTCTTTTTCCTTTATAAATTCTCATATACTACTTACCCCACACTTATTCTTTCTACTCCCCTTCCCTAAATTTATGTTGTACAGTAGGCAGTAAATGCTGATACAGTTTTGCTAGTACTACAGCCTCACATATGGGGGGGGGCATAACAGCATTCTAGGCAAATTGATAGCTGAAAGGAATGGTAACTACATGAAAGGCACAGGCTGGGTCAGGAAAAATATTTTTAAGGCTACCCTAACTCATAGTTAAATGCCTGCTGCCCCTTCAATTTTTCTTTTCATTTTGACTTTGTTGGCTAATATTAAGAATATACAGGTACACAGGATTTCTATTGAGACTAATTATAAGGCGTCACACTCTGTGATGTAACTTACTCTTTCTGGGACCCATTTAGCTGTACCAGTATGACAGATTCAGCATGAATGCATGGCTGGGTTTTCTTTTTACCCTAGTATGGCATGTAAGCAAGGCTTTTATTTTCGGGGGCACTGTATCAAGCTCTTTAGAAACTGAGCTAGATGCACAATAAACATATATTCTCCCCTGGTGAAAAATCTTACATATATCATTTATGTCATATATTAGATCTGATTACCATATTTATGGATTTGAATTTATGAAATATCCACAGGAATATCTTTTTTTTTCCTGGTGATTGTAACATGCCCCTCTTCCCCAATCCAGGAACAAGGAGGTTGATAAAAGGCTGGTAGAATGTTTTTGCAGTTTATTAAGATCAAAATTGTGCTTGATACATTTGCCACAAACTGCTTATTTTGTTTCTCCCATTGTTAATGCAATATACATTATTGAATATATGCTTTCATTGAAGGTGCAGCCCCACTAAGTAATATTACAAACTTTAGTAAAGGTAGATATATGCTAAATATAAAGTGCCTTTAAAGAATGTGTTACACATGAACAATACAATAATCTCCACTATATTGGTTAAATCTCTATAAAATGTTTAAGTATAGTACCTACTATATTGCTTTTATTTAACTTGAGCTGAGTTGAGCTCTCCACAAGTGGGACATAAGCATAGTCAATTTTGCCATCATTCTGAGTTTGAATAAATATATAGTTTCAGCGTTTAGTAGGATTTGCACTCTCACCTTCAATTACTTCAGCCAGGGTGTCAGGAAACAATAATAAATTCCAATTTGTATTCAATTCCGCACTCACTGGACTTATAAACAAAGGTTATTTTTTCAAGTGACGTTACGGAGCTCACTTTTCCCTGAGGAAGGGGCTAGTGAGCTCTGAAACGTCACTTAAATAAAGAACTCTTTGTTTATAAGTACAGTGAGTGCGGAATTGAATACACATTGGAATATATATATATATATATATATATATATATATATATATATATATATAAATCAATGCATAGGAAATTAGCACATCCAGGCAAGTTCCCGCTTGCTTTTCCCCAGTAAAACTCCATGTACACTGTTACCAATGCACAAGAGGATTCTGGATAATATATGCAAATTAGATATGCAAGATCTCAGATTTTTTGCTTCAAATACTGTTTTAACACAGCGATCCCTTAATAGGGTTATTGCAGCAATACAGAAACCACTGCTAAACAGCCTTTTTCGTTCTTTTTAGAACTTTTCAGTAGCAGATAGATTTCAGTAGCAGAAAGATTTCTAAGCAGCAATCAGAAATCTATCTTCTACGGGAGAGTTCTCAAAAGAACAAACAGACTATCTAGCAGTGGTTTCTGTATTGCTGCAGAAACCAGGGATCGCTGTGTTAAAAAAGTATTTGAAGCAAAAAATCTGAGATCTTGCATGCCTAATTTGCATATCTTACCCATAATCCTCTTGTGCATTGGTAACCGTGTACATGGAGTTTTACTGGGGAAAAGCAAGTGGGGAACTTGCCTGGATGTGCTAATTTCCTATGCAAAAGTTTTGCATTGATTTTTATATATATATATATATATATATATATATATATATATATATATATATATATATATATATATATATATATATATATATATTCCAATCTGTATTCAATTCCGCACTCAATGGACTTACAAACAAAGACCTCTTTATTTAAGTGACGTTTCAGAGCTCACTAGCCCCCTTCTAGTTGCTAATTTCCTATGCAAAAATGTTGTATTGATTTACTTTTGAGACATGGAGGATTTTAATCTGACTTTTATCTCCACAATAATTTGAATGAATATATATATATATATATATATATATATATATATATATAAATAAAAAATAAAGGGAGAGGTGATATAAGCCGGGGAAACTCTCCCCTTTCTCAGACTGAAATGTCACG
Organism: Bombina bombina; assembly: GCF_027579735.1. Taxonomy (NCBI): domain Eukaryota; kingdom Metazoa; phylum Chordata; class Amphibia; order Anura; family Bombinatoridae; genus Bombina; species Bombina bombina. The sequence goes on from NC_069499.1 coordinate 158,912,720, forward strand.
TATTATATCACCTTTGAAAAGACCAGTTAGTGCCTCCCTTTATTCCTTCTATTTACCTGTACTGAGTACCACCACCTCTGCCATCTTATAGCAGGTAATATTTGTAATTGTTATGTAAATACTCTACTGTAGTTTTCACAAGAGGATGCTGCAAAATATATCAAGCAAAAGCACTGGGTAAAAGTGTGTGTGTATATATAGATATAACAGGTAGCCCTCAATTTACATCGGGATTAGGTTCCGGAAGGAATGGTTGTAAATTGAAACCTTTGTATATTTAAACCCAGTTTATAATGTAAGTCAATGGGAAGTTAGGTAGTTAGGTTCCAGGCCCCTCTCAAAATTGATATTATTAACCTATAATACATTATTTTTAAAGCTTTGAAATGAAGACTATACATGGTAAAAAGCATTATAAACAGTATAAAATAATCACACAACACAGAATGTATCATCAAGCTAAGTTTAATGAACATAAACATTTTTTTTACTTGTATTTTTCTGCAAACAAAGCAGTAAGGTCTCTGCATTGACAACAGTAGCATAAACTATGTTAGGTAATATTGCCTCGGCAGGTTCTATATGCATTCCAGTCTGGACTGATTTATAGGCACCCTGACCTCCTAATCTTCAAGCAGCTGGGCAGGAGGATGAAAGGAACATTACTGCTACTTCAAAGCTGGTCAGCTCTGTGTTCCTTTTAAAGCTGCCTGATAGTTCCGGTCTGTTTACTCAGATTGATTTCAGTTTCCTAGTGCTTGTATTTTGTTTGCTGCAACACAAGCTGACAGCTCCTCCTACTGGCCTGTCCTTATTTTAATCAATGCACTGCTTCTCAGTAGCAGTCACATGACTGAAAAAAATTCTGAAACGGCCACCTATATATACACACTTAAACTCTCTTGTAAGCACACAGCTAGATTAAAAGTAAAATGGAAGAGTTAGTTACAGCATTTGGCCAAATGGTCTCTTCCTTCCTGGGTCCCTAACCTACAGCCACACAATGCATGCTTTAACCAAACACACTGAGATGCAAACAAGGGTGACACAAGCCAATTGTAATTTTCCTAGACGCATACAAAAAAACGGAGATTGACCCTGCAAAACTCACAGTCCTGGGTGCTCACCAGCACTCACACACAGAGGCACAGCTTTTAAGGCAGTTAACCCCAGCCAATGCTAGAGTGAGGCTCAACTTTCACCTTAGGGCTTTGCTTGTGAAAGACCCCAAGGGGTGTATCCATAGGCTCTGTTCTGAAGCACAGAAGCTCTTCAAATTTTTCTAACAAAATTAATGTTTTAAATAAATGCTTCTTTTCTATGCAGATTTATTTATACATTTATTTATTTATAAAATATTTTACCAGGAATGATACATTGAGATTTCTCTCGTTTTCAAGTATGTCCTGGGTCAGCAAAACATTGCATTGATACTATAGGGTACAATAAAATACAAAAACAATAATAATACACAATATATGCAAAAATTTAACATAGAACAGGTAGGAAATATTTAATCAACCATGACAGGTGCATTCTGTTTTGAAATATGTAGAGAGGGATTTCTTAAAGGATATTAGGCTTGGGAAAGGTTTGAAAGTGTGCGGGAGGTCATTCCATAATTGTGGTGCTCTGTAGGGAAAGGAGGATCGAGCTGCTTTCTTTTTGTATTGAGGCAAGCTAAATAATGTGCTGGTACTGGATCGGAGGTTATAGGAGTTGGGAATAGTCGGGGAGAGCATTCTGCTCAGGTAGGGTGGGAGCTTCCCAGAAAGGCTCTTAAACACAAGGCAGGAAAGATGGAGGGTGCGTCTGGATTCCAGCGACAGCCAGTTTAGTTCTTTTAGCATGTCACAATGATGGGTCCTGTAGTTACATTGTAGCACAAAGCAGCAGAACGAGTTATACAATGTATTAAGTTTATTAAGGTGAGTTTGTGGTGCAGGTGCATATACTACATCCCCGTAATCCATGATAGGCATCAGAATTTGCTGTACAATATTTTCCTTTACTGTAGGGCTGAGGCAGGATTTGATTCTGTACAGGGCATCTAGTTTTGGATAAAGTTTAGATGCAAGTTTTTCTATGTGTAGGCCAAAAGATAGATTGGTGTCTAACAACATACTATAAGTATTTGAAAGAGTGGACTGCGGTCAGCGTGCAATTGGATTTTGTTTTAATGCGTATTTTGTAATTTGTGTAATTTAGGTCCCATTCCAAAGATCATTGTGACAGTTTTGTCAGTGTTTAGGAAGAGTTTGTTTTTTTGAGATCCACTTTTCTACCTCTGTGAACTGGTCTTGGAGCACTGCTTCAAGCTGTGACAGATTGGAATTGTTTGCATAGATTACCGTGTCATCTGCGTACATGTGTACAGTTGAGGATTTGCAGACATTAGGCAGATCATTTATAAATAATGTGAATAATAGAATGGAACCTTGGGGAACACCACACGTGACTGGGAGAGGGAGTCGCTGTCAGAAACAGAGACATATTGTGTTCTATCCAATACATATGATCGAAACCAGGTTAACGGACGATCAGAAAATACCAGAGTTTTTTATTTTGGGCAGTAGTATGTCGTGGTCTACTGTGTCAAAGGCCTTTGCAAAAACAATAAAATAGCTCCAGTTAGGTCTCCTTGTTCCATGCCAGTTTGGATGTCGTTGCAAACTTTTAGGAGGGCAGTTGTAGTGGAGTGATTTGGGCAAAAACCTGATTGATCAGGGGTCAGATAGATTGTTGATAATACTCACATTGTTGCGTATGGATGCATTTTTCTAAGATTTTTGACAACACTGGGAGCAAAGATATAGGGTGATAATTAGAAACCAAGGTTAACTCCCCACTTTTATGGATAGGCACTACTCTTGCAGTTTTCCAAAGTTTGGGTATGTATCTAGACACCAAGGATTCGTTAATTAGGGTTGTGACAGGTTTAGCAATTGCCGGCGCACTGAGTTTCAACAGCATTGCTGGGATTTGATCAGGTCCATACTGGTTTTTCATTTTTAGAGTATTAAGGTGTTTCTTAATGACATTGATGGGTACAGGTCTGAAGTTGAACTTCTCTATATTGGTCCACATTTGTAGTTTCAGGATGTGTGTCATTTATTAGTTTGTCAATCAGGGTGGTGGAGCATCCGACAAAATAACTATTAAAGCCATTTGCTACTTCTAAGGGGAGTTGCAGGGTTTGGTTGTCCACATTGACAGTGGGGGGTTGGGAGTGGATTGGTGGATTTTGTAAGTTTATGAGTTTCCAAAACTTTCTAGGGTTTGATATGTTATTGTTCAGATTTTCACAGAAATACTGGGCCTTGACCAATTTTGTTTGTTTAGTGCATATATTTCGCCATTGTCTATATACGCAGTGATCATTCATAGAGCCTGTATGCTTGAACTTTGACCACAATGAATCCGAAACTGGAACATTTGAATAAGGTAAGCTGTGATCCAATTCAAGTGTGCTCCTTTTACTCTCACCTTACACAGCAGGGCATGTAAATTCCAAACTTGTAGGAGTTCAGACTGAAAGAATTCAACTGCAGAGTCTAGATCTGGGATTAGGTCTAATCTGTGCCATGGGAGGTTCTTGATGTCATTTAGAAATGATTGAAGATTACATTTTTTTGAAGGACCTGGTGATTTTAACCTTGGGAGAGGATTTAGTTGCCTATATTTTGTGCACGCAGTACACTAAGCAGTGGTCACTGAAACTGTTAAAGAGAACACCTGCCTCCTGGATTCGGTCGGGAGAAGTGGAGAGAATCCAGTCGAGCAGGGTGTGATTATGGCTTTTGATGTTTATGTGAGTTGGGGAGGAGATTAATTGCGTTAGCTGCAAAGATTTAAACAGCGAGCGACAACTATTATCTTTTGGATTCTGCCAATCAATATTAAAATCTCCAAAAACCAAAATTTTACTTTTTGGGTTTCGAGCTATGGTTTCACTAAGGAGATGTGCTATGTCAGAAAGGGAATGCACAGGGGAGCTAGGTGGGAGGTAGATTCCTGCAACAATTATTGATTTACTGCATGGGATCTCAATTGTGCCAGAAAGGAAATCAAAGATGGCAGTAGAGCTATATTTTTGTAAGGGGGTGTACTTTGTGGAATTGTCAACATAAATTACAATGCCGCCTCCTCTCTTTGCTCTATCATTTCTATGGCATGAATACCCATGTATAGCAATGGCAGAGTCAGGTATGTTTGCGGTTAGCCACGATTCAGAGATCACAATGATTTTTGGCTTGTATGGTAAACACCTTTTTTAGCTGGAAGGCTAGGAATGGAATTTGTTGGGGGACCAGGGTTAGACTCTACATCATTTGCAAGGGCAAGTAACATAAGGAATAGGAATTTGGAAGTAATTTTTGTTTGGCCATATAGTGAATGGGATACTTTATAATTTTGTGAGGTGGGGGTAGGAGGGTTATTTTTTATAACCCTCCACCAGCACTCAGCAGATAAGTTAAAAGCAACAGAGCAGGCCATGGTGTATGATAATTTGTTTCCCAGTTAGAGGTGTGTGCTTATGGCGGTAGTGATGTGAACAAAAATCACGAATAACAGTATGGTCATATTTGAATTCATGTTAGAGGTATGAGGTGTGTAGATGGGGAAAAAAAGTATATATAGTATTGATGTGTGATATATAGCTATTTAGAGGAAAAGAGGGTATGTATTCTATAGGGTTAAGTAAAAGGAAGGATGTGCTGATCAGTCTTTGCAGCTGTCAATTAAGGAGAATGAAAGTAGTGTGGGAGACTATCTATAAATAAAGAAATGAGCCTGGGGTGTGTCGGTTGAGGGGCAGGGTGGGAGGGAAACTATCTTCCGGAAGCTACCTGTTTGCATAGCAGGGGAACATCTGAAATAAGGTCTGTGTATTTTCTTGCAAGCATGGGTAGATATACATTCAAATCAGGCTGAAGGAAAGAGATATATTAGCGTCAGATTGGCCTGCAAAAATTTAAAGGAATGGGGAGGGCATATCTGGAAATTTGAGCTAAAGGTCATTCAAGCAAAAACACAGGGAAAGTTCAAAACTACAAAATTACATACCCTGCATACATACACATGTTGATTTGTATATCCATTTAAATTAAGATAACTCATTTAATTGTAACAAGTATATAAGGATTACTTTGACGTACTAATTCTATAGTTTACATGTACTTGGATTTATATTATTCATAATACTTTTTATTGTTCCCATTTTGCCAAAAAGTAATAATTTCCTGCTTTTCAATGTTCCCAATTTGCCAAAAAAATATACGTTTTAATTTTGTGAACATGTGTCAAATTATATTTTCTTTGTGTCAATTCAGTCTTAATTTATGATCTGCAAAGATTAGTTCTGTAGAAACTAAAACAATGTGTTGCCATGACAACAGAAGAAGCTTTGAATACTTTTCTTTGCTAAGAATAAATAAATAAAATAATGCATGTTTTTACCACTTTTAGAAAAGCTTGCAATAAGACATATAACAGAATTATTAAATTTCTTTTTTAAATAAATAAACCAATCGCCTAGATTACGAGTTTTGCGTTAGAGGCTGTGCGGTGCTAACGAGCAGTTTATGCTCACCGCTCACTTGCAGACAGCGCTGGTATTACGGGTCTTTACAAACCTTTACAAACACCTCAATACCAGCGCTGCTTACGTTAGCGGTGAGCTGGTAAAACGTGCTCGTGCATGATTTCCCCATAGGAATCAATGGGGGAGAGCCGACTGAAAATAAACCTGCAAAAAAGCAGCGTAAAGCTCCTAACGCAGCCCCATTGATTCCTATGGGGAAACACATTTTATGTCTACACCTAACACCCTAACATGAACCCCGAGTCTAAACATCCCTAATATTACACTTATTGACCCCTAATCTACCGCCCCCGACATCGCCGCCACCTGCATTATATTTTCTTTCATGTAATTAGCAAGAGTCCATGAGCTAGTGACGTATGGGATATACATTCCTACCAGGAGGGGCAAAGTTTCCCAAACCTCAAAATGCCTATAAATACACCCCTCACCACACCCACAAATCAGTTTTTACAAACTTTGCCTCCCGTGGAGGTGGTGAAGTAAGTTTGTGCTAGATTCTACGTTGATATGCGCTTCGCAGCAGGCTGGAGCCCGGTTTTCCTCTCAGTGTGCAGTGAATGTCAGAGGGATGTGAAGAGAGTATTGCCTATTTGAATTCAATGGTCTCCTTTTACGGGATCTATTTCATAGGTTCTCTGTTATTGGTCGTAGAGATTCATCTCTTACCTCCCTTTTCAGATCGACGATATACTCTTATATACCATTACCTCTACTGATTCTCGTTTCAGTACTGGTTTGGCTTTCTACTACATGTAGATGAGTGTCCTGGGGTAAGTAAGTCTTATTTTTGTGACACTCTAAGCTATGGTTGGGCACTTTTTTATAAAGTTCTAAATATATGTGTTTAAACATTTATTTGCCTTGATTCAGGATGATCAATATTCCTTATTTCAGACAGTCAGTTTCATTATTTGGGATAATGCATATGAATAAATCATTTTTTCTTACCTTAAAATTGACTTTTTTCCCTGTGGGCTGTTAGGCTCGCGGGGGCTGAAAATGCTTCATTTTATTGCGTCATTCTTGGCGCGGACCTTTTTGGCGCAAAAAAATTCTTTGTCATTTCCGGCGTCATACTTGTCGCCGGAAGTTATTCGTGTTTGCGTCATTTTTTTTGACGTTTTGCGCCAAAAATGTCGGTGTCACCGGATGTGGCGTCATTATTGTCTCCACCTTTTTTTCACATTATTTTAGTCTCATTTTTCATTTGCTTCTGGTTGCTAGAGGCTTGTTCATTGGCATTTTTTCCCATTCCTGAAACTGTCTTTTAAGGAATTTGATAGATTTTGCTTTATATGTTGTTTTTTCTCTTACATATTGCAAGATGTCTCAGATTGACCCTGGATCAGAAGCTACTTCTGGAAAAACGCTGCCTGATGCTGGTTCTATCAAAGTTAAGTGTATTTGCTGTAAACTTGTGGTAACTGTTCCTCCGGCTGTAGTTTGTGATGAATGTCATGATAAGCTTGCTAATGCAGATAGTATTTCCATTAGTAATATTCCATTACCTGTTGCTGTTCCATCAACATCTAATACTCAGGATGTTCCTGTTAATATAAGAGATTTTGTTTCTAAATCTATTAGGAAGGCTATGTCTGTTATTCCTCCTTCCAGTAAACTTAAAAGGTCTTTTAAAACTTCACATTTTTCAGATGAATTTTTAAATGAACATCATCATTCTGATTTGTCTGTTTCTGATGATGATTTTTCTGGTTCAGAGGATTCTGTCTCAGATATTGACACTGATAAATCTTCATATTTATTTAAAATGGAATTTATTCGTTCTTTACTTAAAGAAGTTTTAATCGCATTAGAGATGGAGGAATCTAGTACTCTTGATACTAAATCTACTAAGCGTTTAAATTCGGTTTTTAAACCTCCTACAGTTATTCCGGAAGTTTTTCCTGTCCCTGATGCTATTTCTGAAGTAATTTCTAGGGAATGGAATAATCTGGGTAATTCATTTACTCCTTCTAAAAGGTTTAAAAAATTGTATCCTGTGTCATCTGACAGATTAGAGTTTTGGGACAAAATCCCTAAAGTTGATGGGGCTATCTCTACTCTCGCTAAACGTACTACTATTCCTACGGCAGATAGTACTTCCTTTAAGGATCCTTTAGATAGGAAGATTGAATCCTTTCTAAGGAAAGCTTATTTATGTTCAGGTAATCTTCTTAGGCCTGCTATTTCTTTGGCTGATGTTGCGGCAGCTTCCACTTTTTGGTTGGAGGCTTTGGCACAACAAGTGTCAGATCATAATACTCATAGCATTGTTAAACTTCTTCAACATGCTAATAACTTTATTTGTGATGCCATCTTTGATATCATTAGAGTTGATGTCAGGTATATGTCTTTAGCTATTTTAGCTAGAAGAGCTTTATGGCTTAAAACTTGGAATGCAGATATGTCTTCTAAGTCAACTTTGCTTTCCCTTTCTTTCCAAGGTAATAAATTGTTTGGTTCCCAGTTGGATTCTATTATTTCAACTGTTACTGGGGGGAAAGGAACTTTTTTACCTCAGGATAAAAAATCTAAAGGTAAATATAGGGCTGCTAATCGTTTTCGTTCCTTTCGTCAGAATAAGGAACAGAAGCCTGATCCTTCCCCTAAAGGAACGGTTTCTGTTTGGAAACCATCTCCAGTCTGGAATAAATCCAAGCCTTTCAGAAAGCCAAAGCCAGCTCCCAAGTCCACATGAAGGTGCGGCCCTCATTATAGCTCAGCTGGTAGGGGGCAGATTACGATTTTTCAAAGAAATCTGGATCAATTCGATTCACAATCTTTGGATTCAGAACATTGTTTCACAAGGGTACAGAATAGGTTTCAAGGTAAGGCCTCCTGCAAGAAGATTTTTTCTTTCTCGCATTCCAATAAACCCAGTGAAGGCTCAAGCATTTCTGAAATGTGTTTCAGATCTAGAGTTGGCTGGAGTAATTGTGCCAGTTCCAGTTCTGGAACATGGTCTGGGGTTTTACTCAAATCTATTCATTGTACCAAAGAAGGAGAATTCCTTCAGACCAGTTCTGGATTTAAAAATATTGAATCATTATGTAAGGATACCAACATTCAAAATGTTAACTATAAGGACTATTCTGCCTTTTGTTCAGCAAGGGCATTATATGTCCACAATAGATTTACAGGATGCATATCTGGATATTCCGATTCATCCAGATCACTTTCAGTTTCTGAGATTCTCTTTTCTAGACAAGCATTACCAGTTTGTGGCTCTGCCGTTTGGCCTAGCAACAGCTCCAAGGATTTTTTCAAAGGTTCTCGGTGCCCTTCTATCTGTAATCAGAGAACAGGGTATTGTGGTATTTCCTTATTTGGACGATATCTTGGTACTTGCTGTCTTCACATTTAGCAGGATTTCATACGAATCGACTTGTGTCGTTTCTTCAAGAACATGGTTGGAGGATCAATTTACCAAAGAGTTAATTGATTCCTCAGACAAGGGTAACCTTTTTAGGTTTCCAAATAGATTCAGTGTCCATGACTTTGTCTCTGACGGACAAAAGACGTCTGAGATTGGTTTCAGCTTGTCGAAACCTTCAGTCTCAATCATTCCCTTCGGTAGCCTTATGCATGGAAATTCTAGGTCTTATGACTGCTGCATCGGACGCGATCCCCTTTGCTCATTTTCACATGCGACCTCTTCAGCTTTGTATGCTGAACCAGTGGTGCAGGGATTATACAAAGATATCACAGTTAATATCTTTAAATCCGATTGTACTACACTCTCTGACGTGGTGGACAGATCACCATCGTTTAGTTCAAGGGGCTTCTTTTGTTCTTCCAACCTGGACTGTGATCTCATCAGATGCGAGTCTGACAGGTTGGGGAGCTGTATGGGGGTCTCTGACAGCGCAGGGGGTTTGGGAATCTCAGGAGGCGAGATTACCAATCAACATTTTGGAACTCTGTGCAATTTTCAGAGCTCTTCAGTCGTGGCCTCTTCTGAAGAGAGAATCGTTCATTTGTTTTCAGACGGACAATGTCACAACAGTGGCATATGTCAATCATCAAGGGGGGACTCACAGTCCTCTGGCTATGAAAGAAGTATCTCGGATACTTTTATGGGCGGAATCCAGCTCCTGTCTAATTTCTGCGGTTCACATCCCAGGTATAGACAATTGGGAAGCGGATTATCTCAGTCGCCAGACGTTACATCCAGGCGAATGGTCTCTTCACCCAGAGGTATTTCTTCAGATTGTTCAAATCTGGGGACTTCCAGAAGTAGATCTGATGGCCTCTCATCTAAACAAGAAACTTCCCAGGTATCTGTCCAGATCCAGGGATACTCAGGCGGAAGCAGTGGATGCATTGTCACTTCCTTGGAAGTATCATCCTGCCTATATCTTTCCGCCTCTAGTTCTTCTTCCAAGAGTGATTTCCAAGATTCTAAGAGAGCGTTCGTTGGTTCTGCTGGTGGCTCCAGCATGGCCTCACAGGTTTTGGTATGCGGATCTTGTTCGGATGGCTTCTTGCCAACCTTGGACTCTTCCGTTAAGACCAGACCTTCTTTCTCAAGGTCCTTTTTTCCATCAGGATCTCAAATCATTAAATTTGAAGGTATGGAGATTGAACGCTTGATTCTCAGTCATAGAGGTTTCTCTGACTCTGTAATTAATACTATGTTACAGGCTCGTAAATCTGTGTCTAGGAAGATATATTATCGAGTCTGGAAGACTTACATTTCTTGGTGTTCTTCTCATCAATTTTCCTGGCATTCTTTTAGAATTCCTAGAATTTTACAGTTTCTTCAGGATGGTCTGGATAAAGGTTTGTCTGCAAGTTCCTTGAAAGGACAAATTTCTGCTCTTTCTGTGCTGTTTCACAGAAAGATTGCTAATCTTCCTGATATTCATTGTTTTGTACAGGCTTTGGTTTGTATAAAACCTGTCATTAAGTCAATCTCTCCTCCTTGGAGTTTGAATTTGGTTCTGGGGGCTTTACAAGCTCCTCCGTTTGAACCTATGCATTCTCTGGATATTAAATTACTTTCTTGGAAAGTGTTGTTCCTTTTGGCCATCTCTTCTGCTTGAAGAGTTTCTGAGTTATCTGCTCTTTCTTGTGAATCTCCTTTTCTGATTTTTCATCAGGATAAGGCGGTGTTGTGGACTTCATTTAAATTTTTACCTAAAGTTGTGAATTCTAACAACATTAGTAGAGAAATTGTGGTTCCTTCATTGTGTCCTAATCCTAAGAATTCTAAGGAAAGATCGTTACATTCTTTGGATGTAGTTAGAGTTTTGAAATATTATGTTGAAGCTACTAAAGATTTCCGAAAGACTTCTAGTCTATTTGTTATCTTTTCCGGTTCCAGGAAAGGTCAGAAGGCCTCTGCCATTTCTTTGGCGTCTTGGTTAAAGTCTTTGATTCATCATGCTTATGTCGAGTCGGGTAAAACTCTGCCTCAAAGGATTACAGCTCATTCTACTAGGTCAGTTTCTACTTCATGGGCGTTTAGGAATGAAGCTTCGGTTGATCAGATTTGCAAAGCAGCAACTTGGTCTTCTTTGCATACTTTTACTAAATTCTACCATTTTGATGTGTTTTCTTCTTCTGAAGCAGTTTTTGGTAGAAAAGTACTTCAGGCAGCTGTTTCAGTTTGATTCTTCTGCTTATAATTTCAGTTTTTTTCATTATAAGATTTAAACTTTATTTTGGGGTGTGGATAATTTTTAGCGGAATTGGCTGTCTTTATTTTATCCCTCCCTCTCTAGTGACTCTTGCGTGGAAGTTCCACATCTTGGGTATTTATTATCCCATACGTCACTAGCTCATGGACTCTTGCTAATTACATGAAAGAAAACATAATTTATGTAAGAACTTACCTGATAAATTCATTTCTTTCATATTAGCAAGAGTCCATGAGGCCCACCCTTTTTTTGTGGTGGTTATGATTTTTTTGTATAAAGCACAATTATTCCAATTCCTTATTTTTTATGCTTTCGCACTTTTTTCTTATCACCCCACTTCTTGGCTATTCATTAAACTGATTTGTGGGTGTGGTGAGGGGTGTATTTATAGGCATTTTGAGGTTTGGGAAACTTTGCCCCTCCTGGAAGGAATGTATATCCCATACGTCACTAGCTCATGGACTCTTGAAAGAAATAAATTTATCAGGTAAGTTCTTACATAAATTTTGTTATTTAACCCTAATCTGCCGCTCCGGACACCGCCGCCACCTACATTATACTTATGAACCCCTAATCTGTCGCCCCCAACATCACTGACACCTACATTTTATTTATTGACCCCTAATCTGCCGCCCCCTATGTCGCTGCAACCTACCTACATTTATTAACCCCTAATCTGCCGCCCCCAACATCGCCACCACTATAATAAAGTTATTAACCCCTAAACCTAAGTCTAACCCTAACACCCCCTAACTTAAATATAATTAAAATAAATATAAGTAAAGTTACTATAATTAACTAAATACTACCTATTTGAAACTAAATACTTAGACATCCGATGCGGAGCATCCTCTTCGGTCCACGGCCGACGACTGAATGAAGGTTCCTTTGAATGACGTCCTAAATACTTACCTAAGCTAGCTACAATATAACTAATAGTTACATTGTATCTAGCTCAGGGTTTAGTTTTATTTTACAGGCAACTTTGTATTTATTTTAACTAGGTACAATAGTTATTAAATAGTTATTAACTATTTAATAACTACCTAGTTAAAATAAAGACAAATTTACCTGTAAAATAAAACCTAACCTAAGTTACAATTACACCTAACACTACACTATAATTAAATTAATTACCTAAATTAAATGCAATTAATTACAATTAAATAAAATTATCTAAAGTACAAAAAAAACTAAATTACAGAAAATAATAAACAAATTACAAGATTTTTAAACTAATTACACCTAATCTAATCCCCCTAACAAAATAAAAAAGCCCCCCAAAATAAAAATAAAAAAGCCCTACCCTACACTAAATTCCAAATAGCCCTTAAAAGGGCCTTTTGTGGGGTATTGACCCAAAGTAATCAGCTCTTTTACCTGTAAAAAAAAATTACAAATCCACCCCAACATTAAAACTCACCACCCACACAACCAACCCTACTCTAAAACCTACCCAATCCCCCCTTAAAAAAAACCTAACACTTACCCCTTGAAGATCACCTTACCGGGAGACGTCGTCACCCAACCGGGCAGTAGTGGTCCTCCAGATGGGCAGAAGTCTTCATCTAGACGGCATCTTCTATCTTCATCCATCCGGCGCGGAGCAGGTCCATCTTCAAGACATCCGATGCGGAGCATCCTCTTCGGTCCACGGCCGACGACTGAATGAAGGTTCCTTTAAATGACGTCCTCCAAGATGGCGTCCCTTCAATTCCGATTGGCTGATAGAATTCTATCAGCCAATCGGAATTAAGGTAGAAAAAATCCTATTGGCTGAAGCAATCAGCCAATAGGCTTGAACTGGCATTCTATTGGCTGATTGGAACAGCCAATAAAATGCCAGCTCAATCCTGTTGGCTGATTGGTATTTAGAAGAGACAATGTATGCAGTTAATTAAAGGGAACAATTACCCATATACTAAATCACTTGAAAGTGATGCCGAATATATATAAAAAGCTGACAGTATATATGTAAAAAGCTGATTCTCCCGAAACTTACAAAGGGGTATGCATCTGGTATATGCAAGCACAGTCACTATTTTTTTCCTCTCAAGTTTAAGGGAGTTTTCTAAAGCAAAGTGTGAACGGATGGTGCTGATTGTTTTGGGGGGGTTCCACTATGTAGATGTAGCATTTACTACTCACACAGCAGTTACCCTGGTGAGCTGATCTTATTTTTAAATGAAGAAAAACCTATGTATACATCAAGGATAAATGAGAATTTATGTTGAGTAACATGTCGGACATAGACTATCAAATCCTTCAGTTTCATAATTTAAAATTATACTTGGTGTAATAAATTAAATGTTTCAAAAAGTGAAACTAGACTTGAGACAATAAAGTTTATTTGCAAAATGTAGAAATGCATGATTTATTAATTACACTTTTTATATAAATCATATGTGAGTATCAATTAGAGTTCATCAAGCAGTTAGTACTCATACATTAATGTTAATCAATACTTATCAGTGTAATTAGGGTAGTTATCTAATATGTTTTCTTTTAAAAATGCAGTCCATATTTTAATAAATTTGTGATAAATCGTGTGTACAGAAAGGAGGGAAATGCCTGTGGTTTTGTACCCACTTAGGTGAATTTCTGAAACTATATCTGCACCTCTTGATTTACAATATATAGTCTCATTGTTCATGCTATACAATGTCAATGATAAACCCTAGGGAGACTCAGAGTTCCATATTTTATATTTTTTATGAGCGAGAATAAACCAGGCATTTCTCACATTTGGTGTATTGAGTGAGAATGAGTTTTCCAGAGATTTTAAAGTACTGTTAAAGTCATAGAATAAAATTAACACATTTCTGTTATGTAAGACACATTTGTATAATTAACATTATGGGCTGAAATTAAATTGCATCTTATATGTAGAAATTCTGAAGTATAATACAGTGTTTCTTTACTCTCTGTCTTGATATGTAATAAGAATGAGTACAGCGGCTTCTTGGGTGGGTGTGAAAATTAATATTAGAGCAGTTTGAGCCTCTATACTGCTTAACGTTAATAAACAAGAGAGTTGGGCCACCCCTTTGATCTGGCCTATCTCAATTTACATTTTCTTTCATCAGATAGTTTCCATGAATCATCGCATGTAGGAATGCCTCCCCTTCACCGTTAGGAGGAAAGGCAGCCCAACACACCAGATCTTTAATCTCTCCCAGTCATTTTCTTTTGTCTCCTTAATGAGTGTGGTGAAAATTAATTGTAGATCTACTCGTCATTGAGAGGGTCCTGTAACCGATCTGAGGCCCAGTTCCTTATCACAGTAACTAATCATTAAGGGGGTAGACAAGGAGTTCTCAGCTTGGCAGTGAATGGTCTTTTCTCCGTAAGGTCACAGACGCCTCCCAGGAGAAATGTGAACTTGTCCACCAATCCCATTATCTACATTGAGCTGCTCCTTGTGGATCCACAGCCTTCCCCAGGGAAAATGTGGACTTTCCACCAATCGCCTGGGTTTTAGATGCTGTTTCTTGTTTAGATACTTGGCATCGTGCTCGCTCTGCCTAGGATGGACTTGTCTACTGGAACCAAGTTGCTGCAACTGAGGTAAGCAGAGTGGATGAAGGTGCTGATAGATATTTTGTACCTACATAGCCCAACGGCTATTGGTATAAACATATATACATGCTTTACATAATCTGGGGACATATATTTGTACACCATATACCTTTTTAGTGCAGTTGGCCTAGTGCGCTCAGAAATTAATTCTGTCTGTGTGCAGTGTATTTTCCTTCACCTGTGCTTTTGTGTTACTTCTTGTTCACTTTAAGTTCTTGGCTTCGGTGCTCACCGGTAGTGCAGGTGTGCTAAGGGATAACAATTTTAGTGCGTTTTTCTGCGATATAATCCTTTCCTGTTTTTGTGTCGCTGTTAACTATTAAGCCTCCAAGCATCAATGGACATGATAAGGTACTATTATCAACAAAGCTTGTTTTTAAATTTGCGGTACAAATTTGTTCCCAATTATCCATTTTACATGGTGGAGTGTATTACATTGTTTACAAGTAGCTTGTTTACCCTTATTTTTGGCTGATTTAGCCTGTGATATCCCCACCTATACTGAAAATGTCTATAGTTAAGTCCAGGCTATTGACACAGCCAGCAGAAGAAATTACACTCCCGGTGAGGTGTAGATGAGATAACTAGTAAATTGATAATTTTCCAAATTTCTCTCTCGAAGTATTGAGCTTTAGTTTAGTATTTACACAAATAAAACTGAAAATGAAATTTCTCATACATTTTATACTCTGCAGCTGGTATAGCAAGTCATTGGAAATACACTAAGGGAAAACAAATTTACAATATTACTGTACCTTTAAAAAAACATTTCCGATATACTTACATTATCAAAACATGCACATTATTTTTATATACACACTATCTTAGGCTCCCGCTCCCAGTGAGCATAAGCAAAAGTAGAAAGTATATATGTATATGCATTTTGTGATAGGCTTATGGCTGTCAGATGAAATTTGTCAGAAAATATTCTACTGCTCCTTTCATATTCAAAATAATCGCTATTGCATTGTCTTTTTATTGTGTATTTGTCAATTTTTCAATTCTACTGTATTTAGTGTGAAGCAATCACTTATAAGGATTGATAAATTCTTTAAGGCAGCTCCTAAACATCCTTTCTGTTTTTCTGTGCCTGAATCAATTTCTGAACTTATTTATAAGGAATGCCTGAAGCCAGGTATTTCTTTTGTCCCATCTGCCAAGTTTAAATCTATGTTTCTGCTTCCTTCTGTTAATATAGAGATTTGGAAATCTATTCCGAAGGTGGATACAGCTATTTCCACATTTACCAGGTGTACCACTATTCCTATGAAGGATATTTCCTGTTTTATGGATCCTTTAGATAGAAGGCTATCATAAGCGATTATTTCAGCCTGCATGTTTTATGTTTCGACTTGCTATCAGTGTTGCCTGTCTACCGCTGTTTGGTGTAACAGCCTTTCTGGGGAAACCACATTGGATGAGATTAAGGATAACATTATTCTCCTGGGAACAGCAAATTCCTTTATTTGTGATGCCGCAGTGGAAATGATTCACATTAAAGTTAAGAATGCATTTACTGTTTTAACTAGACACGTTTGTAACTTAAGTCTTGGTCTGCTGCGTTATCCTCCTTTCCCGGGTAAATTTCTGTTTTAGCCTGGGCTGGATGATATTGCCACAGTCACTGGGTATAAAGGAGCTTTACTGCCCCAAAATAAAAAACAAAGGTAAAGCTTAGATATACAGGGTGGTTTTGTTTCTTTAGACAATCTAAGGCATCTACCCAGAGATATAGCTAGTCCAAATCTTCCTGGAAGTCCACCCCTTCTTAGTCTAAAAAAACAAACAGTACAAGAAGACTACATCAGCCTCCTTGATTGCATGAAGGTGCGGCCCCCGTAGCAGACTAGTCTCCGGTGGGTTGCAGATTCAGTCTCTTTTGGGAGACTTGGGAGAGATCTGTTCAGGATCCCTGGATGTTGCAGATTATTTCCCTGGGGTACCAAATAAGCTTTTGTTCAAAGCCTTGTTAGGGAAGATTCTTTCTGTCTAAAGTGCTTCGAGATCCTTTAAAGGCCAGAGCTTTTTTGGCTTTTTTAAGAGATATAGAATTAATGGAAGTGACTTCTCTAGTCCCAACTCCAGAATGAAACCAGGGATTTTATTCAAATATCTTTGTAGGGTTCTTTTCATCCTGAAAGTTCATACTTTCAAGATTGAGCACTTTACTTTGTTTATTGCAGAATGGTCAGTTAATGTAAAAACATAGATATTTACAGCAGATAAGAGCCATAGGCCCAGCAAGTCTGCCCGATATTTCCTCAAAGTATAAACTTATCTAGTTTGTACGATAGCCTTATGCTTGTCCCAGGCATTCTATGTAAGCCATAGACTGCTCTGCATATCCCTATTCACAGTGATCATGTCAAGTTCCTGAGATATGTTTTTCTTTCTTTCTCCCTTAATACTACCAGAGTGTTTACAAAAGTGCTGGGTGTTCTTTTGTCTGTCATGTAGTTTCTACCTTCCCTCTTTTCATCTAGCTGTGTTTTACACTCAGATGGTACTTCATTTTCTTCCGATCACAAGACAAGACATTCCCTAACTCACGATTCTTGGTACAGGGGGCCTCCTTTCTTTGCCCAGTGTACATAGTAATTTCAACAGATGCCAGCCTGTTAAGTTGGGGCACAGTCTGGGTGTCTCAGAGAGCACAGACCGTTTGGTCTTCTCAGGAGGCGAGGTTACCCATAAATATTCTGGAGCTCCATGCAATCTTCAGAGTTAACCTGACGTCAGACAATGTCACAAAAGTGGCCTATCTAGTGTATGTCATTCATCAGGGAGAAACTTTCACTTCCTTCGCGATCAGGGACGTTTCCCGACTCGTCAGCTGGGCAAAACGCCATCATTGCATGATTTCTGCCATCTTTATTTGGGTGTGAACAAATGGGAAGCACTCTTTATCAGTCACCAGTCTCTCCACCCAGGGGAAGGGTCTCTAAATCATGAGGTTTACAACCAAATTGGGAGACGTTGGATTCTGCCAGAGATAGATATCATGTCCTCTAGCTTGAATCACAGACTGCCTCATTATCGTGCCCGGTCTCGGGATCCTCAAGCAATTCTAATAGATACCATAAGGGTTCCCTGGTCTTTCAACCTGCTTTACATCTTTCCTCTGTTTGTGTTGCTCTGTTTGTGATAGCCAGAATCAAACAGGAACAAGCCTCAGCAATTCTGATTTCTCCAGCGTGGCATTGCAGGATTTGGTTTGTGGATTGTGTCCTTTTGAGGCTTTCGCCAAGATGGGATCTTCTCTCTTAAAGTTTTTTCTTTTATAAAGATCTCAAACTCTTAATTTGATGGCATGGCAATTGAGCACTTAGATTTGTCTTAGGTTTTCAGACAAGGTTATTGACACCTTGATTGGCTAGGAAACCAGTTATCGTGTGTATTTATCATAAAGTCTGAAAAACTTGTATTGCATGGTGTACTTGCAAAGGTTATTGCTGTAATTATTTCAGCATTCCTAGGGTTTTTATTTATTATTATTTCTCATTCTCATTTTTCTGGTCCTCGCAAGGGTCAGAAAACTTAAGCTATTTATTTAGCTTTCTGTCTTACAGCCTTTATTTGTAAAGCATATTTGGTTACAGGGAAGTCTCCCCATGAGGGAATTACTGGGCATTCTACCAGAGAAGTTGCTACTTCTTGGGTTTTTCAAAATGAGACTTAAATTAATCATATTTGAAAGGTGACTACTTGGTCTTATCATTTTTAGGTGTATCCCTCTTCTGAGCCTACTTTTGTAGGAAAGTTCTTCAGGACGTAGTGCCTGATTAGTAATGTCCTGTCGTCACTGTTTGTCCCCCCTATTTCATGGTGATCCTGTGGACTTTACTGCTTGGGTACGTATTCCCACACATGACGATGTGTACTCTCACCATCTAATGGGAAAAAAAATGTATGCTTACCTGATAAATTAATTTCTTAGATGATGGTGAGAGTCCAGGAGCATCTTTTTTTCTTTCCCCTTTACCTGCTTTCATTTTTTTTATTCATCGAATTGGCTATATGTGTGACTGAGGACCATGGGAAGTGGGTGGGATTTAAACCTCTGGTGTGTTTTGCCGCCTCCTAGTGGATTACTGATTACTCGTGGACTCTAACCATCATGTAAAAAAAAAAAAAAAATTATTTTTATCTTATTTTTTGGGGGGGAATTTCTGTGCCGTAAAAAGATACAAAAGAAAGTCTCACCTGAAACGAATACCCTATATTTTGTTAATTTAAGGCAATGCAACTTTTCAGGGCTCATAAAAGCCCTTTTTCCATTCTTGCAGGCTAGATTGAGGTTTCATTTTTTTTTTTTTTTATTGTATTGTAAATATAATCGTCGGCCCAAATCTTAGTCAAATTATCTACCCCATATTATTGTTAGCCCATTCTCCATGCCATGATATTAAGAATAAAAATATAAAGTTGTAGTTGTATTAAACTATATATATATATATATATATATATATATATATATATATATATATATATATATATATAGTAAAAAAATCACAACACAGCATAACTTAATAATATTGTTGTTTTATGGTTATTTTAATAAAATCAGAAGCTTGTAAATTTATTTTAAAATAATTATTATTGATTCATATTAAACACATGCTACTTACAAACCTAAGCTATAGCTGGAAATAGTAATAATCAAATACCTATAAGTCACACCTAAGTAAACTACACAATTTATTAGTTCAATATATTTTAATATTATAATGTAATATAGGTGGAGCACTAACCAAAATGCCATTTCTTACACCGTAGAAAAAAAGCTTATAATTGATCTTTATTAATACAACTTAGAAAGCCATCAATAACTGTTGACTTTTTAAGGTATTATTTTATCAAACCATTACAATTCACTTAAAATCCATGCAAAATATCAAATGCAATTATAAAAACTGTCTTTGAAGACTTTTAATGTAATTAATGATCTTTTAAAAATATAATTTTATGGCTTATTAATTCTGTGCATGGTAACTAAAGTCATTATCTCTGATTCACATGTACAAAATTAGTTATGTTTAAAATTTAAAGCTTTATTTATTAAACATTAGTTTAATTTGACAACTAAAAAATTATCCTTTGTATAATACCTCAAAAGTACTTGACTGACTAAGCTGTAGTTCATTTCAGTGATGCTGCACAGGAACATTTGAAGAAATAGCATGAATGTTTTGATGAACATATACAACACATTAAAATGAATTACAAACCTAAGTCTAGTGATACAAATCTGGAATTCACCACTGTAACAGATCGGTATATATCCCTGCTTGAGACATAGTTGTTAAAGGGACATTAAAACAATTTAGGATAATAATATAAAATGTTTAATTATATGTTCTAAAATAATCTTCGCAATGTACTGTAAGACTGTAAGTATTTGTTTTGTCTCCTTTCCCTATAATTGAATTCTGTGGTCTTTCTAATTAGTTAAAAATGGAAGTGCAGACTCCAGGCTTAACACTGCTATATTTCACACTCTCCTTGGTTGCAAACTCTAGTGACCCATTTATAACTGTCCTCGGCAAAGAAGGAAGCGGGTTACAATATGGCAGTGCCCCTTGCTTAATGGAAACTACTCATTTGAGCTTATTTATTTAAATATTTAAATGACTAATATTAAATATATCTTCACATTGTCGGGCTACTTGAGTATTAGAATTGCATAAAAATAGATTACCTTCTTTTTTCAATATAGATTTATGAATTCTATGGGCAGATTTATCATTATCTGGACAAAGTTTGCATGCATTGAACCTGTTTGCCCAGCAACACAAGAGCAGTGCCGCCACACTGCTTTTATACAACCAATTCTATGAAATTGGGGTTTCACAATCACCCTGGTCAGATCAACCTTGGTAATTTTAATCCACCACCTCTAAGGTGGCAGAGAGGTTTTTAAGCAGTGGTTTAAGACTCCTGCTTTTTAAATTGCTGTTGCAGGATTAAATGAGCAAACCTGTATAACAAGGTCCTTTCAGAGCTATATAACTTTCTCCCAAAGACACAATATTCAATCCAAACAACCACAATTATTTTAGCCTGCAAATTTAAGAGGCCCCAACAGTTTGTTAAAGTAAAACAGAACCATAGTTGATCACCAAGGAGTATCGCAAAGCACTGTTCTCTATGCAAAACATTTTTATAATTCATATTCACATAATATAAATGGTATTTTGTAAATCAAAGATATCTCTTTGTATTTCAAGGAGATGGCTTTGCTTACTGAAGCAATTTGCTAACTGAAATTTTCATTAAGGTTGTTGATTGCAATGAGTAAAAACCAATAATTTCAAGTGCAAAAATAAATCCAAAGGAACAGTTTCAGAGGTGATTTTACTATGTCATTATGTCCAGAACTGGATAGATTCTCTAATAAAAAACTGAAAGAGCATAATAAGGCTGCAAAAATTTTCAATAAATTCTGCCATAAACTTAAATTAACCAATATCTGGAGGGTTAAAAACCCGGACACCCAGACATATTCTTGTAAATCTAAATCTTTTATTAAAACATTCTCCAGGATTGACTTCATTCTTGTTTCGGAAAGATTCTCTATTCTTAGAATGAAAGCAGAAATAAGTGATATAATAATTTCGGACCATGCCATTGTATCTTTACTAGTCTCTCCTTGTTTTAATACTAAAGAATCAATTATTTTCCTTTCCATGCTTTTTTCTTAATAACCCTAGATTTTCGAATTGGCTGAAACAAAAATGGAAGGACTTCTGTACCCTTAATATTTCCTCCTATGGTAAAATAAAAACCTTCTGGGAAGCCTCAAAAGTAGTTCTACGTGTTGAAATTAAATCATACCTTAGTTTTTTACATATGAAAACAATAGCCCTGAAAATCCAGTTAGCTAATCGGGTAAAAAATGCCTTTATGAAATTTCAGCTTAATTCTTCTAGGATCAATTGGAATTAATACGTAGCAGCTAGAGAGGAGAGGGACATACTCTTAAAACAAAAATCTCTAACAGAAGAATTAAAAATCACTAATCATTATAGAGGATTCTATAGCACCTCTGCAAAATATCTGGCCAAACTTATTAAAAACAGAGTAAAAATTATATATCTGCTATTAAGTCTGGTAATGATAGATTTACTGATTCCAAGGATTTTGGCAATGCATTCTTCTCTTTTTACCAACAATTGTATTCAGGGATTGATCCCAATCTTGAGAATCAAGCATTGTTCTGGTCTAAAATTACGACTCCGAAAGTCACCAATGAAGAACTTTCCATTTTGAATCTTCCTATCTCAGTTGACGAGATTGATCTTGCAATAAAAAAGACTAAATTAAATAAAGCTCCCGGTCCAGATTTTCTCCCGGCCGAATATTATAGAATTCCGTCCGATGAGATTAAAGATACATTATCAAAGTTTTATAATAGTTATTTTCAGCTTAATCTCCCTATGTCTTCTTATTTTACAGCTGCAAAAAAGGTAAAAATCCTGTAGACTTAACTTTGTATAGGCCTATTTCGGTCCTCAATGTTGATTATAAAATGCTCACTTCTGTTATTACGGATAGATTAAACCCTTGTCTTGATAAAATTATACATTTAAATCAACTGGATTTATGAAAGGGAGAAACTTAACTAAAAATCTCTGTAAAGTTATAACCTTTTTAGATTATTCCTGGAATGAAGATGACAAAGAGAAGAATCAGAAGATTAAAGATACTGTCATACTTACTCTCGATGCCGAAAAGGCTTTTGAATTTATTGATTGGGGACATCTTGTTAAAGGATTACTTTCTGTTATAATTTTTAAGCTAAACAACTAACATATTAAAGTTAATAAACATTAATTAAAACCTACTGACCTATATCTTCTCCAAAACGAAGTTTCATAACGTTCTAAAAGTTATATCTTTTATTCACCGATGATGTCACGTTATCCTGCCCACTATTTTCAGCACTGCATGTTCAAAATACTTAAACCAATAACTTTGTGTTTAAAGCGCCATTTTGAAACCTAGGTATTGTAAACGGATTGGTACAGAGCAAAGGATACCCACGGAGTGGGTTTGGAAAGCAATTAAATTTGCAGACAAGATTTCTGATATACGGTAGAGATATGTAAACGAAATGCTATTGATAAAAAGCGTATTTGGGTTGTTAGTTAGTAACAGGCATAGAAAATATTTACTTACAGTGGCCCTTTAAGTCAATAGATAATTTCGGTTTTAACAATCAATTCACGCAGTTTATTCAGAATATCTATAATAACCCTATATCATCTTCTTATTAATGGTACACTCTCTCCTAAAATCCATCTTAAGAGAGGTACCAGACAAGGTTGTCCATTATCTCCACTTCTCTTCAATATTGCTCTGGAACCGTTAGCTATCTATCTACGGGATTCTCTCGATGGAATCTTGATCGGTAAACGCTCCTTGAAAATTCTCTTATATGCTGACGATTTACTTCTTTTTCTAAGCAATACATCTCTTACCATTCCTTTAGTTCTCCAATTATTTAGGTTATTCAGTTCCTTTTCAAAATATAAGATAAAATATGAGAAAAGTGAACTTCTATGGGTAAGTAAAACCTCTTCTAGTTATCTAGACCATCCATTTAAAACAGTTGATTTGTTTACATACCTTAGTATATATCTACATATGGATCCTCAAAATTGGTAAAGGCTAAATTTATCCCTCTCTTTCAGAAAATTAAGTCTCATTTAGAACTATGGACAGTTTTTCCATTATCAATCTCTGCTCGAGTCAATCTTATTAAAACAATTAATTTTCCTCGTTTATTTTTATATCAGAACAAATACTGACTGTCGTAAATTATACTCCTGGTGGACAAATTTTATTTGGAAGGGTAAAAGATCTTGAATTTCTTTAAATAAAGTAATGCAAAAATCAGTTTTGGCTGGCTTTGCCCTCCCAAATGTTAAGTTATACAACATAGCTACATTAGTTAAAATTGCTATTGATTGGCTGGTTGAAACCAAGATATTTGCCTCTTTCGACATAGAAAGTCTTTTCATCGCACCTTTTTCCCTTAAAGCTATTATACACTGTCCTTACAATGAATTACCTCCTAACGTATTATGTCAATTATGTTTTAAAAATATAATCAGGGCCTGTCTGGCAGAAGTTTTGCCATCTACTTGAAATTGATTTTAGATATTCTGAATATCTCCCCATAATGGGTAATCCATTATTTTTTCCTGGAATTTCCCAGAAGATTTTTCTATCATGGGCAGGAAAAGAACTCAAATGTATTAACCAATTTATCTCTAAATATGGACTCGTTATATCATATCCTGACATTATACAGCAATTTAATCTCTTAAAAGCTGATTGGTTTGCATATTTCCAAGTAAGGCATTATATTAATAGCTTAGACTTAGATAGGGGTTCCTTAGATGGCTGGTCTGACATTAAATCTCGCATCAAAAAATTTGCAGCTGGTAATTCTTCAATATCACTTATATATAACATTATGCTCAATAAACAAAGTCAATTATTTCTGAATAAATTATTTAATTTTTGGCTATTCTTCTTTCCCCTTCTTGACTTAAATTTTGTTAGATATAGTTTTGCAGCGTGTGTGAGATCTCGATATCTTTGAAAGAATCACACATAAAACATTTGAATAATTATTATTAATCACCTTCTAGGATGTCGAGATTTTTTCCCTCTCAACAGTTCCTCTGCCCAGGTTGCATGTTGCTTAATGCTGATGTGTTGCATATGTTTTGGTATTGCCCTAAAATTTCCCAATTTTGGCAGAAAAGTGATAGTGTCTTTCCCTGTCCGGAGAATATATTCTTTCTCTTTTTTCATGAACAAATTCCCTCTTCTTCTCGAAAGGTTTTGAACACCATTATATTGGAAGCCAGACATTTTATTCTTAGAAATTAGAAAGCACATTCTGCTCCTGCTTTTTCTCAAGGAGATTCAAAACCAAATTATATATGAATCCTTCCATGTTAAAATTGTATCAGAAAAAAGAATTAAACATATATTGGTAGATTGGTCTCTTATAATACAGACCTACCCAACCATAATTCAAAAACACATCATCTCCCATTTTCTAAACTCTATCAGTTTTGCTGAGTTGACTTTAATGGAAGTATTCCCTACTCATTGGTTAATTTCCAACAGAGAACCGTAAGATCTGGTCATTGGAGGATAGTTGGAGAGGGCATAGAATGGGGGGGTCTTAGTTTTTTTTTGAGGGGGGGGTTCTTTATCTTGTTTTATATTCTTTTTTTATGATTCTTATAAGATAAAATGATTTATGTTTTAAGATATTGGTATATCAATGAATCGCTGCATAATAGTAATTTATGATTTTGATTGACCAATGTTGTGGTCAAATTTTTGCTCATTCATTGACATGTATTTATTATTTGTCCTGTGTATATACTTAATAAATTACTTTGGAGGAAAAAAGAACAATTTCCAATACAATTGAATACTATTCAGCAGGTAAAACAAGTCATCATGAACATATTAAATGGGGGGGGTTACAGTACTGTGTCCCTTTAAATGGACATAAAACTATAACTTGGAATCGGAAGCATTTATGCAAAATAGGTCAATTTTCAGAAATATCTAGTAAGCATGCAAACCATTAAACATATGATGGTAGATTGAGAGCTTCTGTATTGAATACTCACACATGCTTCTAATGCTGATGATATCTATATTTCAAAAATGCATTACTGTGCATTTCCATGAATGCAAGTATAAAGTACAGATATAGCTACTCAGAAATAAAGTTGTTGTTTTTTTTAACAATCTAGCAATTTAAAAGCTGCTGTTCTATATAGTGGACATTGCATACAAAATTATTGTTTATAATAGACACATATGTTCAGTGTATAGTATGACTTCTCAGAATTTGTCAAATCAAGAGAGTTTCAACTTCAGTTAGTAGAGATCTTGATATTCCTCCAGAGGTGCTGGATTGTCCTTTTGCATTAGGAGGCTGAGCATGGCCAATACTACCAGAAACTAAATGATTTACTAGTGCAGAAAAGGAAATGCTGTGTATGTAGAGCCACACCAGATGGTTGTTAGCACAGTGTCTTATTGATTTGCCTAATTAGTGAAACTTCAAAACATTTTAAAGCGCTAAATGCTGCAGACCATAGCCATTTTCCACATTTGTTTAAAGGGACAGTCTACTCTATAGAAGTGTTTAATAATGTAGACAATACAGGTATACCCTGTTCATACAGCGGGTTAGGGACCGGAGCCCCACTGTAAAGTGAAAACCACCTTAAAGTGAAACAAGGCCGTTTTAGCTTCCTTTTCACTTGCCAGTGTGTTTAAAAACTTGAAAACATGTTTGAACTAACATATACTAGGTGTGCAATAGTGCTACGTTTAGTTTAACAGTAGCACAGCAAGTATTCAATAAATACTGCACCTGTAAAATAGTGACAATTACTGTAGTACATATTGCCAGACTATAGCACTGAGATACAGATTGCACTGTAATGCTGTAAACAGAGTGAACTAAGCATAACAAAATGGTGCCAGTCACTTTTCTCGCAATCTCATGATGATTACAGCACTGTTTCAAAATCCTTGGAGGTTGAACTTCAGCTCCACAAAGCGCTGTATTAGCGAAATGTTGTAAAGTGAAGCGCTGTAAAGTGAGGCATACCTCTACTTTATTACCCATTCAGTTCTTTTGATAGACATGGATTTTAGCTGACTCCTAGGTAACTCCACAGGCATTAGCACAGTCTTATCTATACGGCACACATGAATTAGCACTGTATAGCTGTGAAAAACTGTAATAATGCACCAAGATAAGAAGCGACCTTCAAAGGCTTAGGCCTAGATTTGGAGTTTGGCGGTAGCCGTGAAAACCAGCGTTAGAGGCTCCTAACGCTGGTTTTAGGCTACCGCCGGTATTTGGAGTAAGTCAAAAAAGGGTCTAACGCTCACTTTTCAGCCGCAACTTTTCCATACCGCAGATCCCCTTACGTCAATTGCGTATCCTATCTTTTCAATGGGATCTTTCTAACTCCGGTATTTAGAGTCATGTCTGAAGTGAGCGTTAGAAATCTAACGACAAAACTCCAACCGCAGAAAAAAGTCAGTAGTTAAGAGCTTTCTGGGCTAACGCCGGTTCATAAAGCTCTTAACTACTGTGCTCTAAAGTACACTAACACCCATAAACTACCTATGTACCCCTAAACCGAGGTCCCCCCACATCGCCGCCACACGATTACATTTTTTTAACCCCTAATCTGCCGACCGCCACCTACGTTATACTTATGTACCCCTAATCTGCTGCCCCTAACACCGCCGACCCCTGTATTATATTTATTAACCCCTAACCTGCCCCCCACAATGTCGCCGCCAGCTACCTACAATAATTAACCCCTAATCTGCCGACCGCAAAGCGCCACCACCTACATTATAGCTATGTACCCCTAATCTGCTGCCCCTAACACCGCCGACCCCTATATTATATTTATTAACCCCTAATCTGCCTCCCTCAACGTCGCCTCCACCTGCCTACACTTATTAACCCCTAATCTGCCGACCGGACCACACCGCTATTATAATAAAGTTATTAACCCCTAATCCGCCTCACTAACCCTATAATAAATAGTATTAACCCCTAATCTGCCCTCCCTAACATCGCCGACACCTAACTTCAAATATTAACCCCTAATCTGCCGACCGGAGCTCACCGCTATTCTAATAAATGTATTAACCCCTAAAGCTAAGTCTAACCCTAACACTAACACCCACCTAAGTTAAATATAATTTAAATCTAACAAAATTAATTAACTCTTATTAAATAAATTATTCCTATTTAAAGCTAAATACTTACCTGTAAAATAAATCCTAATATAGCTACAATATAAATTATAATTATATTATAGCTATTTTAGGATTTATATTTATTTTACAGGCAACTTTGTATTTATTTTAACCAGGTACAATAGCTATTAAATAGTTAAGAACTATTTAATAGCTAAAATAGTTAAAATAATTACAAAATTACCTGTAAAATAAATCCTAACCTAAGTTACAATTAAACCTAACACTACACTATCAATAAATTAATTAAATAAAATACCTACAATTACCTACAATTAAACCTAACACTACACTATCAATAAATTAATTAAATACAATACCTACAAATAACTACAATGAAATAAACTAACTAAAGTACAGAAAATAAAAAAGAACTAAGTTACAAAAAATAAATATTTTACAAACATAAGAATAATATTACAACAATTATAAACTAATTACACCTACTCTAAGCCCCCTAATAAAATAACAAAGCCCCCCAAAATAAAAAAATGCCCTACCCTATTCTAAATTACTAAAGTTCAAAGCTCTTTTACCTTACCAGTCCTGAACAGGGCCCTTTGCGGGGCATGCCCCAAGAAGTTCAGCTCTTTTGCCTGTAAAAAAAAACATACAATACCCCCCCCCCAACATTACAACCCACCACCCACATACCCCTAATCTAACCCAAACCCCCCTTAAATAAACCTAACACTAAGCCCCTGAAGATCTTCCTACCTTATCTTCACCATACCAGGTTCACCGATCGATCCAGAAGAACTCCTCCGATGTCCTGATCCAAGCCCAAGCGGGGGGGCTGAAGAGGTCTGTGATCCGGCTGAAGTCATCATCCAAGCGGGAGCTGAAGAGGTCCATGATCCGGCTGAAGTCTTCATCCAAGCGGGAGCTGAAGAGGTCCATGATCCGGATGAAGTCTTCTATCAATGGCATCTTCAATCTTCTTTCTTCGGGAGCCATCATCTTCCATCCGACGCGGAACATCCTCTTCTCCCGACGCCTACTAGCCGAATGACGGTTCCTTTAAATGACGTTATCCAAGATGGCGTTCCTCGAATTCCGATTGGCTGATAGGATTCTATCAGCCAATCGGAATTAAGGTAGGAATATTCTGATTGGCTGATGGAATCAGCCAATCAGAATCAAGTTCAATCCGATTCGCGTCGGATGGAAGATGATGGCTCTGAAGAAAGAAGATTGAAGATGCCGTTGATAGAAGACTTCATCCGGATCATGGACCTCTTCAGCTTCCGCTTGGATTAAGACTTCAGCCGGATCATGGACCTCTTCAGCTCCCGCTTGGATGATGACTTCAGCCGGATCATGGACCTCTTCAGCCCCCCCGCTTGGGCTTGGATCAGGACATCGGAGGAGCTCTTCTGGATCGATCGGTGAACCTGGTATGGTGAAGATAAGGTAGGAAGATCTTCAGGGGCTTAGTGTTAGGTTTATTTAAGGGGGGGTTTGGGTTAGATTAGGGGTATGTGGGTGGTGGGTTGTAATGTTGGGGGGGGTATTGTATGTTTTTTTTTACAGGCAAAAGAGCTGAACTTCTTGGGGCATGCCCTGCAAAGGGTCCTGTTCAGGGCTGGTAAGGTAAAAGAGCTTTTAGTAATTTAGAATAGGGTAGGGCATTTTTTTTATTTTGGGGGGCTTTGTTATTTTATTAGGGGGATTAGAGTAGGTGTAATTAGTTTAAAATTGTTGTAATTTTTTTTTATGTTTGTAAATATTTTTTTATTTTTTGTAACTTAGTTCTTTTTTATTTTTTGTACTTTAGTTAGTTTATTTCATTGTAGTTATTTGTAGGTATTGTATTTAATTAATTTATTGATAGTGTAGTGTTAGGTTTAATTGTAGGTAATTGTAGGTATTTTATTTAATTTATTTATTGATAGTGTAGTGTTAGGTTTAATTGTAACTTAGGTTAGGATTTATTTTACAGGTAATTTTGTAATTATTTTAACTAGGTAGCTATTAAATAGTTAAGAACTATTTAATAGCTAAAATAGTTAAAATAATTACAAAATTACCTGTAAAATAAATCCTAACCTAAGTTACAATTAAACCTAACACTACACTATCAATAAATTAATTAAATAAAATACCTACAATTACCTACAATTAAACCTAACACTACACTATCAATAAATTAATTAAATACAATACCTACAAATAACTACAATGAAATAAACTAACTAAAGTACAGAAAATAAAAAAGAACTAAGTTACAAAAAATAAAAAAATATTTACAAACATAAGAATAATATTACAACAATTATAAACTAATTACACCTACTCTAAGCCCCCTAATAAAATAACAAAGCCCCCCAAAATAAAAAAAATGCCCTACCCTATTCTAAATTACTAAAGTTCAAAGCTCTTTTACCTTACCAGTCCTGAACAGGGCCCTTTGCGGGGCATGCCCCAAGAAGTTCAGCTCTTTTGCCTGTAAAAAAAAACATACAATACCCCCCCCCCAACATTACAACCCACCACCCACATACCCCTAATCTAACCCAAACCCCCCTTAAATAAACCTAACACTAAGCCCCTGAAGATCTTCCTACCTTATCTTCACCATACCAGGTTCACCGATCGATCCAGAAGAGCTCCTCCGATGTCCTGATCCAAGCCCAAGCGGGGGGCTGAAGAGGTCTGTGATCCGGCTGAAGTCATCATCCAAGCGGGAGCTGAAGAGGTCCATGATCCGGCTGAAGTCTTCATCCAAGCGGGAGCTGAAGAGGTCCATGATCCGGATGAAGTCTTCTATCAATGGCATCTTCAATCTTCTTTCTTCGGGAGCCATCATCTTCCATCCGACGCGGAACATCCTCTTCTCCCGACGCCTACTAGCCGAATGACGGTTCCTTTAAATGACGTTATCCAAGATGGCGTTCCTCGAATTCCGATTGGCTGATAGGATTCTATCAGCCAATCGGAATTAAGGTAGGAATATTCTGATTGGCTGATGGAATCAGCCAATCAGAATCAAGTTCAATCCGATTCGCGTCGGATGGAAGATGATGGCTCTGAAGAAAGAAGATTGAAGATGCCGTTGATAGAAGACTTCATCCGGATCATGGACCTCTTCAGCTTCCGCTTGGATGAAGACTTCAGCCGGATCATGGACCTCTTCAGCTCCCGCTTGGATGATGACTTCAGCCGGATCATGGACCTCTTCAGCCCCCCCGCTTGGGCTTGGATCAGGACATCGGAGGAGCTCTTCTGGATCCATCGGTGAACCTGGTATGGTGAAGATAAGGTAGGAAGATCTTCAGGGGCTTAGTGTTAGGTTTATTTAAGGGGGGGTTTGGGTTAGATTAGGGGTATGTGGGTGGTGGGTTGTAATGTTGGGGGGGGTATTGTATGTTTTTTTTTACAGGCAAAAGAGCTGAACTTCTTGGGGCATGCCCTGCAAAGGGTCCTGTTCAGGGCTGGTAAGGTAAAAGAGCTTTTAGTAATTTAGAATAGGGTAGGGCATTTTTTTTATTTTGGGGGCTTTGTTATTTTATTAGGGGGATTAGAGTAGGTGTAATTAGTTTAAAATTGTTGTAATTTTTTTTTATGTTTGTAAATATTTTTTTATTTTTTGTAACTTAGTTCTTTTTTATTTTTTGTACTTTAGTTAGTTTATTTCATTGTAGTTATTTGTAGGTATTGTATTTAATTAATTTATTGATAGTGTAGTGTTAGGTTTAATTGTAGGTAATTGTAGGTATTTTATTTAATTTATTTATTGATAGTGTAGTGTTAGGTTTAATTGTAACTTAGGTTAGGATTTATTTTACAGGTAATTTTGTAATTATTTTAACTAGGTAGCTATTAAATAGTTCTTAACTATTTAATAGCTATTGTACCTGGTTAAAATAAATACAAAGTTACCTGTAAAATAAATATAAATCCTAAAATAGCTATAATATAATTATAATTTATATTGTAGCTATATTAGGATTTATTTTACAGGTAAGTATTTAGCTTTAAATAGGAATAATTTATTTAATAAGAGTTAATTAATTTCGTTAGATTTAAATTATATTTAATTTAGGGGGGTGTTAGTGTTAGGGTTAGACTTAGCTTTAGGGGTTAATACATTTATTAGAATAGCGGTGAGCTCCAGTCGGCAGATTAGGGGTTAATAATTGAAGTTAGGTGTCGGCAATGTTAGGGAGGGCAGATTAGGGGTTAATACTATTTATTATAGGGTTAGTGAGGCGGATTAGGGGTTAATAACTTTATAATAATAGCGGTGCGGTCCGCTCGGCAGATTAGGGGTTAATAAGTGTAGGCAGGTGGAGGCGATGTTGTGGGAGGCAGATTAGGGGTTAATAAATATAATATAGGGGTCGGCGGTGTTAGGGGCAGCAGATTAGGGGTACATAGGGATAATGTAAGTAGCGGCGGTTTACGGAGCGGCAGATTAGGGGTTAAAAATAATATACAGGGTCAGCGATAGCGGGGGCGGCAGAATAGGGGTTAATAAGTGTAAGGTTAGGGGTGTTTAGACTCGGGGTACATGTTAGGGTGTTATGTGCAGACGTAGGAAGTGTTTCCCCATAGCAAACAATGGGGCTGCGTTAGGAGCTGAACGCAGCTTTTTTGCAGGTGTTAGGTTTTTTTTCAGCTCAAACAGCCCCATTGTTTCCTATGGGGGAATCGTGCACGAGCACGTTTTTGAGGCTGGCTGCGTCCGTAAGCAACTCTGGTATCGAGAGTTGAAGTTGCGTTAAATATGCTCTACGCTCCTTTTTTGGAGCCTAACGCAGCCATTCTGTGGACTCTCAATACCAGAGTTATTTTAAAGGTGCGGCCAGAAAAAAGCCAGCGTTAGATACGCGGGTCCTTACCGACAAAACTCTAAATCTAGCCGTTAGAAATTAGCATATGAGCATACCTAGGTTTAGCTTTCAACAAAGTATACAAGAGAACAACACAAATTTGATGTTAAAAGTAAATTTGAAAGTTGTTTAAAATTGCATGCCCTACCTGAATTATAAAAGTTTAATTTTGACTAGACTGTCCCTTTAGCTACAGAATAATGAATTGCACATAATTATTATTCACTATGTTGTTTTTAGACAATTAGCTACCGAATGTAGAAAAAGGCAGCCTCTCGTGGCATTCAGCTCTTTTCGGAGCTGGATTTCTTCTTGTGCAACACACTAGGATCTATATTTTTACAGATCTTAGTGTAATGCACTTTCACAAGAAGAAATCTGATTCCAAAAAGAGCCGAATACCTCAAGTGTCCACCTTCTTCCGCATTCAGCAGCTAACAAAACTGCTCGATGCACGACTATTTTTTTTTTTTTTTTAACATGTTCAGTGAAAATCCAAAGATCTAGCAAATGAGATTTGTAGATGAACGTGTGATCCGTAGGGCAGAGGATGCACCTTACACTTGACCCACAATTAATACCTCTTTATTCTCCAGCTCTCTATATAGAATTTATATTGTTTGTGCCTGTCTTACAATGCCAATAAAGCCATTTTATAGCTATGGCACTAGGGAGTATAATACATAACTGTATTGGAATTTAGAACATGAAAAAAAAGACATTTGGCAAAGGGAAGTTTCAAGTACCTGTGTTGGATTGGTTGCAAGGTAGATACTTGATTTGCTGTAATTTAAATGCAGTGAAAGGCTTTATATCTTCTGGACAAAAGGGATTTATTTTTAATAAAATATTTCTTAATTATGATAACAATTCAGATGCAGCACCCAGTAAATGCATTATAATTTTGTAAACTATAACATACACAATAATAATCCATTCCAGATTAGTGAGCAAATAGCAGATTCTGTTTTAGACATGTAAGGGTAAGATTTAAAAAAAAATCTAGGCCAAAGTGCCTACAATTTATTGGTAGGTGTTTTTTTTTTCTGGACAAGTTATTAATACCAGACTCATACCAGAGTTAAGAGCATTTAATTTCACATGTATTGTACACCAATATTATACAATCTTGTGCTTAGTCACAATTTACTGTCTGTTTTACTCGAGACCCTTGTAGTGGTACAGAGCATATCTGTGAAAAACACTCACATTCCTGTAAACTATTACTACTACTCGATGTCTATGGAATAGGGAATCACACAATAATATTTACTTATCACCTATTAAAGATCAACTGTTAGATTGTGATCTCCCTCTTGGGTGCACCTAATCTAGTATGTAGTCTTAATTATAGGATGATCCAGAAGGGTAATGGCATAGACATGGTGTGCTCAATGGTAGATGAGGAGATTTCTTAAGATCACAAGTATAAAAACCCCTGTGCTAAATAAACATCAGTTTGGTGGTCAAGTTTATTTTTAGCACATAAGCAAATAACTCAAACTTCACTAAAAATAGACCCAGTTAAAAAAGTGTAGGCTCCATTGATATAGAGAGTAGTTATACTGAATTATAAAACATTTGGAAGCAAATTTGGGAAAATATCCCAGAGGAAAAGTTATAGGAGCCCCAGTAAGTCAGTGGAGATCTGTTAGAGAAGGTCAAAGCCATTATGGTAGTGTTACACTTAGAAATAGTAGAGGAGAACAGTACAGTGAGTTTGAAAAGATGAAAAACAGTAAGTCTATATGTGTAAGCATGTGCAACATTTTAACATGTTTTTACTAGGACAAATTTGTAATGGTATTTTAGTAGTAAATATTTTTTTAAATATATATATATCTATGAATTAAGTTGGTTGTGCACCCTTTTAAAGCATTCATGTATATGCATATTTATAGTAAAATAGCTACATTATTTTGAGATATTGCCGAAAAAAATACCTTTTCTTCCTACAAAATAAATTGTCAAAATCAAAATGTGTGTGATTCAGACAGTGTACTTCCCAAGCACTTTAAATGCCAGAGGGACTTAGCAAACAGAATTTTAAGAGATGCATAGAGCGTTTTGTCTTTATATTTGTTTCACAAAATAGATAAATTCAAGAGTGCATTAAAAGAAAAGAGAGATTAAGGAACACTTAAATGTTGTCACTTCTGTACATATCATGCAATTGTGTTTTACATACGCATGCTAGATACATCTACTATTTGATCACATCACCAGGTATTTATGTAAATGATAAATTGCATACTAATCTTCTAACTGTAGATAATAAGGATACTGCAAGTAAAAAAATAATAATATATATATATATATATATATATATATATATATACTACTGTGTGTATATATATATGTAATATATATAAAATATATATACTGTATATATATATATATATATATATATATATATATATATATATATAGAGAGAGAGAGAGAGAGAGAGAGAGAGAGAGAATTTCTATGATTAATTACAACATTAAACACTAAGCATATTTTATTAATGTATTGGTAATCAAATTTTGATAGACATGAGTCAAGAGTCCTGGAAAAGTTGCTTTATAACCTTATTAAATATTTTGCTCAAACAGGAATCATTTTATGAAGAATAGAAGAAAATAGAGGGGCGCCTCATGTGTAGGATCAACAGATATAAAAATCAGTAATAACAGTAGTAGAGCCAAATGGGTACTCACACACTTCACAAGCACACCAATGTGCTGGTAGTAGCAGGCTGCAGATTCAAATAGGTGAGGCAGCTCACCTCTCAGGTAGTACTGTGGTGCTGGAGATGGAAAAGGAGACACAGAAAAAAAGCACTACATGTGCAGACTGTTAAAAATATAACAAACAATATGTTCAGTGGTACAGATGGTTACTCACATACTCCATGAGCACACTTATGTGCTGGTAGAAACAAGCTGCAAATTTTAGGCAGGTGTAGCAGCTCACCCCAGATCAGATTTCTTAATGCTGTAATCAAATGGCTCCAATAGGTAACTCAAAGTCCCAAAAAGGTAGAGAGACTCTTATGTATCAGCAGGGCAGTAGGTAGGTAAAGATATCCACTCAAAGGCGTATTTCCAGTAAAATACAAATATTTATTAAAAACAAAAGTTAAAAAACACAACAGAACAATTGCTGTGTTAGGTGGATAAAAAAAGGGGTTGACAGTGACCCCAATAATGCAACGCGTTTCTCGGTTTTGCACCGTTTCATCAGGCATAAAATTGAGAACAATTTTATGCCTGATTAAACGGTGCAGTCGGCGAGGAGGAGGCAGCCACCACAGGGCTTTTCCACTTGGTTTTGAAAAGGACTCATTTTTGCCTTGATTTTGTAATTATATTTGGACTTCCCTCATTTGAGAGGATTTTATTTCATTTTTCTTTTATTTTGTTTTATTTTTTTATCTGTATTGTATACACAATTACCAATTTGCATTTCTTTAAAGAGTATATAGATTAATATCACTATCTATATTATCACTAGCGCCCCCTTACTTTGCTGTAAGGCTATATATACATCATTTTATGAAGTATTAAAAAAGGGTTAAGCCTGTACATTATTTTAATACTGCTTGGAATTGTTATCTGTTTTTCATTAAAGTGTCCGTATTCTTTGTAAATAGACATACATTAAAGGGACACTGAACCTAAATTTTTTCTTTCGTGATTGAGATAGAGCATGCAATTTTAAGCAACTTTCTAATTTACACCTATTATCAATTTTTCTATATTTGAAAAATAAGGTATATAAGCTATTTTTTTTATTCAGAACCATGGAAGGCACTTGTTTATTGGTAGGTGAATTTATCCACCAATCAGCAAGAACAACCCAGTTTGTTAACCCAGAATGGGCCGGCATCTAAACTTACATTCTTGCATTTCAAATAAAGATACCAAGAGAATGAAGACAATTTGATAATAGGAGTCAATTAGAAAGTTGCTTAAAATTGCATACTTTATCTGAATCACAAAAGAAAAAATTTGGATTCAGTGTCTCTTCAATATAATAGAAAAGAAAAAAAAAAAAGATTGGGGATCCCTTAATTTGCCTACTCACCTATGTACTGAATGGTTTTCCTTTTGAGAATTTTTTTTTTTTATATATATAAAGCAAATGTTTATGCTCCAAGTAAGGAGGTTTTGGGTCTTGGTATATATATATATATATATATATATATATATAAACAATCATTCTAAAAGGTGGCCGGGGGGAGTATTTGAAACTGTATTGGAAGGGACAAATTATGAACATAATCTATTCATTGTGGCCCATATTCATTGAACCAGGTTGTTTTGTTTTTTGTTTTTTTCTTAAGAATACATTTTCTTCTTATATTTTTGCCCATGGTCCTTTTTGTGACCGTCTATATATAATCGTATTGCCAGACTGTACAGGCTATAAAAGTAATCTGTGTGTTTCTTTCACATATCATTCCTTCATTTAATCTTATTTTTTACTTTTCTTTAATCAAAACAATGTGTTTATTCTTATATTTATATATGTCAATAAAATTATAATACTTTAACAGGTTGTGTATATACATTATATATATATATATATATATATATATATATATATATATATATATATATATATATATATTTCATACTTCAATAATGCTGTGTGTTGGTCTGCAACTCAGATGATAAATCTATTATATTTTTTATTTTTATTTTCTTTCTTTTTTTAATGGTAAAGAGCCAGCTGATAAAAAAACAATTACACATTTTTTTTCCAGGACATATGGATTGCTGCCCCCTCCTTTTCTCAGGTTGTATTTTTTTACTTTTTTTTTTTTTGTCTCATAGATTCAGTGATTTGCTCTTCTTCAACTCTATCACTTCTCCATAGTTTGTTGTAATGTGTACATTGTGTGATTGGTCAGGAACCTGGAAACCTATGGTTAACATGATAAATATCTATATTTTCATTGTTTTCTCCAATATGTTTATTTTATTTTGTGAAAGTAGATTTACATTTGCATTGTGTGTGTTTTGTGGTCTGACATTATGACTATATAAGTGTTTATGATTTCTTACCAAACATGCTATGTTAATTGACCTGTGTGAGCTACACACCTGTTAATTCATTTTCTGCTAGATTTTAACTGTGGGACACTCAAATTAAAATACTGTTGATATATACACAACTATTTATATAATCTTATTTTAGTGTTTTTGCACAGTTGCTTCACAATTTGAAGGGATCCCGTATTAACCATCATAAAATTATGTAATTGTTATTTTATTGTCCTTAGCCTGTGTTTACATTTAGGAAAAAATTAAGACAAGGAAGGCATTCTGTATGTTAGGACTACATAAGTAAAATAGTTGTATTACTCAGTAATTTGCCTTAAAACCTTTATTATAATTTTAAAACGACCTGAAATTGTTTTAAAATATGCAGCTCTGCATTCAAGTTATTGTGAATATAATTGCTGTAATATTTGACATATTATTTTGATTATGTGGAGTCCATCACTCTCCCTTTGTTTTATTGCTATCTTTGTCCATTTTTCAGGCATAAATTACTTGCAGTACATATAGCTAATAATAAAATCATCTGGAGAGAGGCAAAATAAATAAATAAATTGTGTATCACCTTATATAAATAAAATGGGGCGGGGAGAGCTCATAAGTATACAACATTGAGGAGCACAGATTTTTCTTCTCAGTGTCTTATTTTACATTAAAGACTCACTTGAGTAGTGTCACCTTCTCTTCTTTCCTGTTTAAGATATAAGCTCTATCTAAATTATTGTTTTGGTACTGTGCCCTTAGATTTTATAAGGGTAATTCAAATTGAAGAGATAACTTGGTAAAAATCCATTTGACACAGAACTTGTATAAGTTTATAGACTTACAGTATGTGTGTTTACAAGTTTGTGCCTATATCTTTGAAGTGAATCTTGAAAAAAAATAATCCTGCCATGTATAAATTGCACAATGATTTAGCCAATTTAACATAAGTTTGTACACATGATAAGTTGACAAAGATAAAAACTGTTATACGAATCACTTTATATAAAGGGAATGTAAATCTTTTGTCTTGTTAATGTTGCAATTTCATCATAATTAGTTAATCTGTTATCTTATTCTTATATGTTCTTTCTTGTATATATAAATATATATATATTTATGTATAAATGTAATCATATTACTTCTCTAATTTAGTTATACTCGTGTTTTGCATACTATTACTGACAGACATTTGCATTTGTTCCTATGGTATTTAATTATGTGTGTGTATGTATATATATATATATATATCTATATATATATGTGTGTGTGTATATATATATATATATATATATATATATATATATGTACGTACATACATACATATACTGTAGGTGTCTTTGTCTATTTATTTGTCTCCTCATATTTTTTTAACTCATTAGTACCTATTTCCATGCTCACTTAAAGCTCTTGAAACTATTTCCCATGTCAGTATTTCTGATGTCTATGCTTCTGAATTTAGATTTTTAAAGTCAGACAAGCTTTTTTAGAAGCTCAGGTTCGCACATACAAAATCTCGCTGAAAGAGAAAGTATCACAATAGAAATTCTGAATTTGTTCTCATGATCCTTTGCCTGAAAAGATTATAAATAAAGAGTTCCTTTGTCGCGTAGTCCTCTTCCCTCTCTTGTTATCTCTTAACCATAGTTATATTAACTATACAGCTCTATGTGCTAAGCTTTGGAGCCCTTGAGGTGCATGATTGCTGCTTACCCCAAGTTGCAAAGCTTCAGTTGAACCACTGCTTTTTATTCTCTCAGCAATCTCTGAGGTGGGAGAGATAAATCACTCAGAACTTGCTTGTTCAGAGATATTGACAGGTCCTGCTCTCTGGTGATTGGTCACTCAAGAGCAGTGGGCAGCACACATGTTATCTGCATATGAAATTCCTGAATTTTTTAAAAACATATGAGAGAATTGGCCTTGGCTACAACACATTGGAGCATGTATGCCACATGACTTATGAACACTAGGTTAAGTGTAGTGATTATTTCTAAATTATATAAAAAAAAAATGTCTGTACTGTGAAATTATCTGGCATCAATTATCACAGGGACAAAATGAAAAGACATTTAATTCATTTTAAACATTTAAAATGTGCTCATTAACAACCTTTTACATTTCAATCAACAATATATTTCAGATTTTAATTTGCTCTATGTAACACAAATACAAATTAATTTGTATAAGAAAACCACAACCACCAAGAACCTTTGTCTTTAAAAGATTGCATATGTGAATCTCTTTTGAAAAATTGTAACTTTGATAGAAAACATCTCTGAAAAATGCTGCTCAGACTTGGTGTTTCAGTATAGAATGGTCTTAACACTAAAATAAGCTTACCTTATTCTTTCCTAAGATATGGTGAGTCCACAGCATCATCAATTACTGATGGGAATATCAATCCTGGCCAGCTGGAGGAGGCAAAGAGCACCACAGTCAAAACAGTATCACTTATTTATTTATCCCTCATTATACGTTTTAGAGATGTTTTTATTGAAATCATTCACTATTTCATTTGTGGGGTTTTGGCTGCATGTACGTTAGTGCATCTTGACAGCTTCTCAGTGTTCCTACACGGAGTCTGTTAGGAGGGCGCGCTCTTTCTATTTTAGAGGTGCCACTTCTATTTAGCAGGACTTTTACTATTTAACTCTATGAGATTATATATGCGGTGTATATGTGTGCTTCATTTCCTTGCCGAATGTTTGTCCAGCCTCCTCCAAAGCAGAGTGGCGCCATTTTGAGCATTGTATATCGTTATGTATATAACTCCGTTTTAAGTGGGCAGGGAGGCACCTCAGTCACTGACTGAGGTGTAGAGGTGTCCTAAAAAAAGATCAATTAAATTCCATATAGAAGGAGTTTGTCATTGATGTGAAGCCTTTGGGGCCTATTTATCAAAGGTCTTGCGGACCTGATCTGACAGTGCGGATCAGGTCCGCAAGACCTCGCTGAATGCGGAGCGCAATACGCTCTCCGTATTCAGCATTGCACCAGCAGCTCACAAGAGTTGCTGGTGCAACGCCGCCACCAGCAGGGGGGTGTCAATCCGATCGTACTCGCTTGGGTTGAATTGTGGCGATTCCTGTCCGCCTACTCAGAGCAGGCGGACACGGTTATGGAGCAGTGGTCTTTAGACCGCTGCTTCATAACTGGTGTTTCTGGCAAGTCTGAAAACTCGCCAGAAACACGGGCCCACAAGCTCAGTTCGGAGCTTGATAAATGGGCCCATTTATATTTACATTGGAGAGAGTTAAGGGACAGCGCCTTGTACAACATTTAAAGGGGCATTAACTTATATGAGTATAATTATGGATCCAGATTCTGCTACTATCCACTGTAGTGAATCCTTTTTAAGTTTTTAAGTCTTTTCTTAAAAGGACATATGTGCATAACTTCCTAGAACTCTGTTCCTAAGGAATAAATACTTCTGTCTCGTGAGGATCAGATTGTTTATATACGCATATCTATCCTTCACGTTAGATTTGATCTTTAGCAAGAATAAAGATATATGTTGAGCCTGATGTCTGCATATGCAATCCTTTGCTGCAGTTTTTTTCCACTTAACTTATCAAAAGTACAGTTAGGTTGTTGTATTCTGAGCCTCATGTCTCCTAAGATGATGCTGTTTAGGCAATGCCATAGCTTTTTCCTTAAATGTCCGAAGCCTTCATCTCTGATGCGGTGCAGTCGCTAGTAGCTTCTGAGGGTGATATATCAGATTCGGACAGTATAATCCCTTCATCTGATGCTGAAAAGCATCCTTCAGATTTAAGCTTGAACACCTTCGTGTATGGTAAGGAGGTTTTGGCTAATTTGGGGCAACTCCGATACATATGTTGTTGTCAACCCTAGGAATCTAGTAAACTTTATGAATACTAGGATTCCTCTGTGAAAGTTTTTCCTGTTCCAGACCGTACTAGGAGATTTTTCACAGGAATAGGAGAAGTCAGGGATTCCTTTTCCCCCATATCTTGTTTTTGAAAAGATGTTTTCCTGTCGCTGTCTCCTTTAAAGGTGCACGGTGCCTAAAGTAGTAGGGTTTTTCTACTCGGGCTAAGCGATCTACGATTCTTAGAGAGGATAGCTGTTCTTTTCAGGATCAATGGACTAAGCTGAAGGCTTACATGGAAGTTTGTTTTGCCACTGTGTCAAGTGCAGCATCTTATTGGTGCAGTGCCTTGGTTGATCCAATTTGGTAGGGACTCCTTTGTGGAGATCCAGTACAGAATTAAGGCTCTTAATCTATCTGGCTTCACTGTGCTAGCCCGCAGGGCGTTGTGGCTATATCCATGGTCAGTGGATTTTTTCTTTGAGGCCAAGCTTCTGATGTTTCCTTACAAGGGAAAGACCTTGTTTGGTCCTGATCTGGCATTAATATTTCGATACTATGGATGGAAAAGAGGCCTTTTCTACCACAAGGAAAGATGAATAGACCTAAAGGAGTTTGCCCCCAATCCGGGATCGATCCAGGTGGGGGACAGCATCTCTCTGTTTTTTCT
This sequence comes from Bombina bombina, assembly GCF_027579735.1. Classification (NCBI taxonomy): domain Eukaryota; kingdom Metazoa; phylum Chordata; class Amphibia; order Anura; family Bombinatoridae; genus Bombina; species Bombina bombina. The sequence continues at coordinate 158,954,754 of NC_069499.1, forward strand.
TCAAACATGGATACCAGATGTCCCAGATAGGCTGTGGACAAGTATCTCAGGTTTTCTACATTGAATTCCTACCTTCCTCCCACAGGCAGGTTGCTCCTCTCAATTTTATCTGCAGGCGAGATAACAGTGAGGCATTTTTGAAGTGCGTTTGGGACCTCTCTTTCTTGTGAGTTATAGTTCCTGAAAGTGAACAGGATCTAGAATTCTTTTCATTCCTGTTCGTGGTTCCCGAAAAAGAGGGAATTTTTCGTCCTATGAAACAGTATCTCAACAAGTTTTCTCAGGGTACCGCCCTTCAAATGGTAACCAGGGGTTTAATTTTTCCTTGGTCCAAGAGGGAAGTTCATGGTGACCATAGACCTGGAGGACGTGTATTTTTAAGTTCCTGAGTTTTGCCTTTCTGTCAAACACTCACAGTGTGTGACTTTTCACTTTGGCCCTGCCACGGCTCCCAGAGGTGGCTATCTTGGCAGTGATCAGGTTTCAGGGTATTCCTGTGGTACCATCCCTGGACAATAAAATGGTTCAGTCGTCATCCTTTCAACGAACATAATCTCATACAGAGATCTTGTTGTCTGTTCTTCATTCCCATGGATAGGAAGTGAAGCTGAAAATGGATTCCCTTGTTACAGCTACAGGTATAGTTTTCTTAGGGACCATATTGGTTTCCTATCTCTGTCAATATTTTTGACAGAGGTCAGAAAAATCGAGGATTCTTTCCTCTTGCGTCTCTCTACATTCTACTGTTTTGTCTTCAGTGGCTCAATGTATGGAGGTTTTTGATCTGATGGTTGCTTCATTGGACATCATCCCTTGCTCGATTCCATCTGAGAGTTTGGTGTTATGCATGCTCAGATAGTGGAATGGGTATCATGTGGTTCTGTCTCGGAGGATAGATCTAGATCTGTCGACAGGAGATTCTTCACGTGGTGGTTTTCGCAGGAGCATCTGTCTCGGGACACATGCTTCAGGAGACCTTCCTGAGTAATGATGACCACGGATGCCAGCCTGTTAGGTTGGTGACTATAGACTTGGGAGGAGTCTGCTATTCCATAACCATCTTGGAGTTGGTTTACATCAATCTTCTGGGAGGAACCTGGAGATCCTTTGCCATGATTGGCGTGCATTGTTCGGTGGGTGGATGCTTACATTTGTTGTCTATCCACTATTCGCATTGCAGGAGTGGATGCCAGGAGTGGACTTCTTGAGAGTCAGTTCATTCCAGGGAGTGGATGCTTTTCCCGTAGGTGTTTTTCAGGTTAACCCTCAAATGAGGGGTGCTGGAGTTGGAGATGTGCCAGATTTTCTAGTAATGTTTAAAGGTCTACAGTTCAGCCGGCTGCTTTGTTAAAATCCCTGACGGTTCTTGGGTTTTCAGTCTGACATCCCTGTTCCTCAGTTTGCTCTCCTTCCACGAGTCTTTGCTTGTATCGATAGGAGTGGGCTTCAGTATTTTTTAATTTTCAAAACAAGCTTTATTATTGAAACACAGAAGCAGTACAAGTAGAGAGGCAGTCATACTCATATATAGTACAAATAGTCTGCAGTTATACATACATATGAAAATGAGGATAACTTTTGACACAGTATAGTCCATGTATTAACGGTGATAAAATAAAACTGGAGCACGGTAAGTCCTTGTGCCCATTGATTGTCTCTATCTTCTTATATGATTAGCCTTGAGCTTGTTCCAGCAAGTGGTGACACCCGCTGAATGTGAGTGATGAAAAGTCCTGTACAAGTATGGTAACTGGAACTCAACTTCAGGATTATTTTACTTTGTTAAATAAAGAACTCAGCATTTTTGCTACATACCGCTGAGTTTTAACAGTTCCTAAAGTTAACCCGATTGGGTGGGAAAAGGAGGTCAAGAGAGAGACGAGAAGGTATAGAGAGAGTAGAGTGGTGTTAATGGGTGAGAGGGAGGAGGGGGAAAGGGAGAGAGAGAAAGAAGAAGGAGGAGATAAAAAAAAAAAGGGGGGGGAGGGGGGGGGGAGAAGGTAGAGGGAAGGGGGGCTGCTGCTTATGTGGGGTAGGTAGGGGAGAGGGGGGGGGGGCAGCTAAGCGGGAGCGATTGGACGGGGATGTCGGCAGATCACACCATGGTGATCTGCCCACAAAGACAGGTGCGTTACAGTCCTCTTCCTGTCCAGGTCAGAGTCATCAGTTCATGTATAGCAAGTCTGCTAGTCTTGAGGTAATGATATCTTTCTAATTTTAGCAATTCTTCCACTCTAGCCTTCCACTCCTGTTGGGCTGGGACCCGGTTTGTTTTCCAGTGCCTGGGGATCAAGCCTTTTGCACTGTTTAACATGAGCAGTAGGAGTAGATATCTGTCTTCCCCGATAATCTTGGGTAGCCCATAGTAGATTAGATAGGATGGGTTTGGTGGGATTATGACCCCAAGTATCCTGCTCATTTCTCCCAGCACCTCCTCCCAATAAGACAGTATTCGTGGGCAGCTCCACCAGATATGAAGTATGGTTCCCTCCCCCCCCCCGCACCCTCTCCAGCAATCCCCGCTTGTATGGGGGTAAATCTTTTGTAACCTACTGGGAGTCAAATACCATCTGCTAAGCAGTTTGTAGTGAGCTTCTTGTATTTTCATAGAAATTGATGCCCTCCTAGCTCTATTAAAGATCTGGAGCCATTCCTTGTGTTCTATCTCTAGGCCTAGTTCTGCCTGCCAAGCGACGGTGTAGCTGGGAAGCTTATTTCCATCCCTCAGCAAGAGAACTTTGTAAATCCGTGAGATAAGGTGAGACGGTATCTGTGTCATCGTGCAAAGAGTTTCAAATATTGTCCTCTCTCTACTGAGTGAGGATTTGTCTTTATGTGTCCTGAAGTAATGTGTGATCTGTGCTGTTCTGAACCAGGAGGTAAAAATGTCTGGAGCCCACTCTGCCATTTCTGCCTGTGTCTTGAGCTCACCCTGGTGTAAGATGTTGTGTATAGAAATTTATTTGAGGGTGGGGCTTCGTATTTTTAATAGTTCCTGCATAGTCTCGCAGGATCTGGATACTGACCTAGCGGGGATGTAGCTCTTCCACTTTGGTGGTTGTTCCTGAGGAGGGACCTTCTGATTCAGGGCCCTTTCTTTTGTTTCTATGAAGCTTTCTGCGTGAAGATTGATCGCTTAGTTCTGTCTAAGCGTGGTTTTTCTGAGTCAATCTTGAGACCATGATTCAGGCTTGTAAGCTTGTTACTAGAAATATTTGCCATAAGTTTTGGCATATAGCTCTTTATTGGTGTGAATACAAGGGCTTCTCTTGTAGTAGGGTCAGGATTCCTAGGATCTGTCTTTCTCCAGGAAGGTCTGGAGAAGGGTTTATTAGTCAGTACCCTGAAGGGTCAGATTTCTGCATTTTCTTTTTGCTACATTAGCGTCTGGCGGACATGCCAGATGTGCAATCTTTTTGTAAGACCTTGATCAGAATCAGGCCTATGTTTTTAAGTCCGTTGCTCTTCCTTGGAGCTTTAACTGTGTTCTTAAAGTTTTACAGCAGGCTCCATTTGAGCCTTTGTATTCCATAGATATTAATTTGTTATCTTGGAAGGTTTTGTTTCTTATTGCTGTCTTTTCTGCTCGGAGAGTTTCGGAATTCTCAGCCTTGCAGTGTGATTCACCTTATCTTCTCTTTCTTGTCGATAAGGCGGTTCTTCATTCTAAGTTAGGTTTCCTTCCTATAGTGGTTCCGGACATATATGTTAATCAGGAAATTGTGATTCCTTCTCTATGTTCTTATCCTTCTTCTCATAAAGAACGTTGTTGCTCAACTTGGATGTTGTGTGTGGTTAAAGTTTAATTACAGGCGACTAAGGTATTTCACCAGTCTACTGCCCTGTTTGTTTGTTTGATTCTCTGGGAAATGTAAGGTCAGAAAGCTACTGCTACTTATTTTTTTCTCTCTGGTTGAGAAGTTTAATTCGGTGGGCTTATGAGACTGCTGGACAGCAGCCTCCTGAGAGGATTACAGCTCATTCTACTTGGGCTGTCTCTTCTTCTTCGGCTTCAAAAATGAAGCTTCTGTGGAACAGATTTGCAAGGCTGCAATTTGTTTCTCTTTGCCTATTTTTTCCAATTTTTTCGAATTTGATACTTTTGCCTTGGACGAGGCGTCTTTTGAGAGTAAGTTTATTCAAGAAGTGGTGCCTTCTGTTTAGGTTTGCCTGTCTTGTCCCTCCCTAATCATCTGTGTCCTCTAGCTTGGGTATTGGTTCCCAACAGTAATTGAGGATGCCATGGACTCAACATATCTTAGGAAAGAAAACTAAATGTATGCTTACCTGATAAATTTATTTATTTCCGGATATGGTGAGTCCACGGCCCCGCCCTTTATATAAGACAGTTCTTTCTAACTAAAACCTCAGGCACCTCTACAACTTATGTTGCTCCTTTTTCTCCATTTACTTTACCAGTTATAGATGTGAAATTAATTCAGTCAAAGTAACCTGTGATTTCCAAAATGGGATGCAGTTTGTAAATATCTTATAAATCTGGGAAAAAGCTATTTTTAAGAGCTGCATTGACCCATTAACATTTTCAATATCAAAGCAATTGTTAATCTCTGAAAATGTAGTATACTACATTTGAGGGTGGGGCTTCGGTATTTTTAATAGTTCCTGCATAGTCTCGCAGGATCTGGATACTGACCTAGCGGGGATGTAGCTCTTCCACTTTGGTGGTTGTTCCTGAGGAGGGACCTTCTGATTCAGGGCCCTTTCTTTTGTTTCTATGAAGCTTTCTGCGTGAAGATTGATCGCTTAGTTCTGTCTAAGCGTGGTTTTTCTGAGTCAATCTTGAGACCATGATTCAGGCTTGTAAGCTTGTTACTAGAAATATTTGCCATAAGTTTTGGCATATAGCTCTTTATTGGTGTGAATCCAAGGGCTTCTCTTGTAGTAGGGTCAGGATTCCTAGGATCTGTCTTTCTCCAGGAAGGTCTGGAGAAGGGTTTATTAGTCAGTACCCTGAAGGCAATTGTTAATCTCTGAAAATGTAGTATACTTGTTTTGTTTAAAGAACCATTAAATACAGTAAAATTGCATATTTAACAAGTGCAATTTTAATTGAGATTTTTTTTCTGACAAATTTCAATTTTAGAGGCATGGTCAAGCCTGTTTCATGTGACAGCTAAAAAAACAATATCAGATTCTTATATGTATACACTGAACTCTTGCATATGCTTAGTAGTAGCTGGTGCCTCGGAAAGTGTTCAAATAAAAAATCTGTGTACAGTTTGATAATGGAAGTGCATTGAAAAGTCTCTTACAATTGCATGCTATATCTTAATAATGAAACTTTACCTTATATCAACTATTATTTAGTAAATCACAACTACAATGTAACATGTGACATCTATTTTAATTTGGCCAGATGCATATTTAGTTGTCCACTTTCGGGTCTTTAGAAGTGGTGGATATGTATCCTAATAAGGGTAAAAGGATAAAAACAAAAAAATATCAACTAATTACTCACACAAATTTTAGAAAAATTGACCATAAAGTGATGCAAAGAAGAACTGCAGGTATCCATATAACGTTTTGAAACAGAACTTATTAATTAGTCTCCCACAAAAATGCTAAAAAATAAAAAGGAGACCACATCATTAGCTTTAAATTAGACAGACATGACCCTGAGACAAAATGCGTCCCAATTGTAATAACATCCACATGCTGGGCCAAGGTGTAGGAGAAAAATCATGTCCATGCCTCTGGATCACTCAGAATGTCTACGGACAGCCCCAACAGACATTGCATATCGCAAACATTTTTGTGTTTCCTAAATGCTACGGTTATAATTATTGTCTCTCCACTTTGCTATTGATTCTTGTTTGATGTGCAAGGTTTTCTGTATTGAGCACCTCATGCAACAATAGAGGTTAATGGCAGGAACGCCCTCTAACGAAACATTGGAAAAGATAGGTGAAGCAATGCTCAATGAATTAGAAATATAATTCCCTCAACAACCTCAAGAGCATCTACAAATCTAGGCCAATTTCCCCTTAAGGCTTTATTTTTTTGATATTAAGGACTTTATGGGCTGTCTAGAATGAACCTTCATTTGAACAACTGTGGAACATTGCCCCATGACCTTTCTTTCACAGATTCAAAAGATTTTATATTTGTTTGCTTTATCACTAGTAGCAATTAAAAGGATAAAATCAGACTGTTCCTCCTCAATTATATGATTTTTTTATTATTATTTTTTGAGCACACATCTCAGGCACTAACCAGCTACTCAAGAACGTGTTGTCACAAGAATTAGGTAAAATAAGCTACAATTATGATTAATTAATTTCTAAATATTGAGATAAAGTCCTTCCCAGGACATTTTCTTTATTGTTGATGAGTCACTATCTGGTGATTATGTTTAATCCCCTCTATCAAAATAATTCCAAGATGGGATATATTTTAAATTAGTACTTTGGTGGAAGTCAAAGCTATTTATAGGGGTAAAAGAGAAGCTTAAAAACTTTAAACCCACTGTAAGTAATCAACGGGTCTCAGTATGTAACTTTCAAGGATATACACCATGAAAACCGTTTTATTATTATACATAAGGAAATATTTTTTATATTCCTCATTTAAATATGTTTATCTACTTTGATAAAAATTTAATTTAATTTTGGCTCCTATTTACTATAAACATATTTAAGAATAAGAATATTATATATATATATATATATATATATATATATATATATATATATAATAATCTTATTCTTAAATATGTTTATAGTAAATAGGAGACAAAATTAAATTACATATATATATATATATATATATATATATATACATAAAAGCAATAATTCTGCTGTAAATAATGACAGGCAGAGTAATTAATAACTTTTATAAATATGAAAACATTAGCATAATCAACTTGGAAGTTGATCACAAACCTTTAGAAAACCTCAGATGATTTTCAACTGTTTAACATCATTAAAGTCTATGGGGATTTTTGTAGATACATCAGTTGATAAGTTTTTCTAAAGGATTGTGATAGACCCTTGGTTAGGTAAGGTTTTGAATGCCTGAGTCAAAAATGCTGGTAACATTTAATACAATTCTGTTTGAAGTTTAAAATGACATTTAAGGGATATTAAACACAATTTTTATTTCTTTCATGATTCAAAGTATGCAATTTTAAGCAACTTTCTACTTTACTCCTATTATCAAATTTTCTTCATTCTCTTGGTATCTGTATTAGAATAAGCAGTAATGTGAGCTTAGGAGCTGGCCCATTTTTGGTTCAACACCCTGGGTAGCACTTAGTGATTGGTGGCTACAATAGAATGGTTAATACTCACCATGCTATTGGTTTTCCTCCTGTGCTGGCAGCTGTCTTCAAATTATTTCTCTTATTTTAATCCAAGCAACAGTTAATGAAGCTTTGCGGCTTCACATTGGGCGCCACCATCTTGGAGCTTATATTTGAAATGTAACTGTGCAAAAAAACTACAAAAATGTAACACTTCTATTTCCGGTAATATTAGCTAAACTGAAGTGAAAGTTAAAGCTGCCAAAAAGCAGATCTGTGAAAAAGTTTTGCGCCTAACACTAGATGCAGCAATAGGGGAATTACAAGAAGGCGGCGACCAGTATATAATGCAGACCTTTGCCAACTAGAATCTGTAATGAGTTAAAATAAGAGAACGGCTTTAAAGAGAGCTGTAGGTACAGGAGGAAAACAGTGCAATGGTGGGTTGTAACCATCCAACTGTAGTTGTACTCTGCAGTTTTAAACCTTAAACAGCCATTTCAGTGCAGTACTATTAAGTGATTAAAAGGTTCCATTATGCAAATTTTTATGATACTGTTCCCAGTTGGCTAAATATTCTGTAACTAAATGGACATGAAACTCAAACATTTTCTTCATGATTCAAACAGAGCATACAATTTTAAACAACTTTCCAATTTACTTCTATTATTTAATTTGCTTCATTTTCTTTTTATCCTCTGTTGAAGGAGCAGCAATGCACTGGGAGCAAGCTGATCACATTAGATGAGCCAATGACAAAAGCAATCTATGATCAGCCACCAATCAGCAGCTAGCTCCCAGTAGTGCATTGCCGCACCTCATTAGTATGCTTTTAAACAAAAGATAGCAAGATAATGAAGCAAATTAGATAATATAAGTAAGTTGAAAAGTTGTTTAAAATCGTATGCTCTATCTGAATTATTAAAGGGGAAAAAATGGGTTTCATGTCCCTTTAATCCCTTCTATGCCATGAATTTCAGAGAAAAACTTGCCAGAGTACCAGAGAATTTTTAGCATGTTTGGTATCACTCCATTTAAACAGAAATATATATTTTTTTAAATTTACCTATGAAAACTATATATTTTTTGAAAGTAGACAACCCAAGGTATTGATCTAGGCACATTTTGGTATATATCGTACCACCATTCCGCGTCCAAATGTGATTATATATATAAAAAAAAAAATTATTTACATACCGCTTGTGCAGTCGTAATACAAATGGTTGTAAAAGCTCCTATGGGATCTTTTGTTCAGAAATAGTAGACATGCGTGGCTCTGCCATTACATTTTTGTAATTAGAAGGCCGCTAATTGCATCTGTGCACCACACTTCTGACATTCCTGTCAGTGAAGTGGTTAATTAGTTAGCAGGTAAGGGTAATAGTATTGTAATGTAGGGATTACCCTCCCACCTCCCTGATCCCTCCCAACCAGTTCTCTAACCCTTCCCCTCCCACTAGTGGCAGCCAGGTTATAGTACATTTTTATTTATTATATTTTTTCCTGTAGTGTAGGGGTCCCCCCTCACCTTTCCCCCTTCCCCGCGATCATTATGTAGGGTCCCGCTCTTCTAATTTTAGTTTTCTGTAACATAGTAACATAGTAGATGATATTGAAAAAAGACAGAAGTCCATCAAGTTCAACCTATAGAAATCTAAAATACTTACAAAAAGCTCCAGTTAAGCTTAAATAACCCCACTAAAAGATGATCCGTTTAATACTAGCAATCATATCCCTGAATTTTGTTTCTAGACAGAAATGTATCCAAACATTTTTTTTAAATGTATCTATGGTATTGGCATTCACTACCTCCTTTGGTAATGAGTTCCACAAATGTATTGCTCTTCCAGTGAAAAAGCGTTTACGTTGCAGGAGATTAAATCTCCTTTCCTCCAACTTTAAATTGTGACCTCTTGTCACAAACAATTTTCTTGGAATAAACAGAGCTTCTGCCATCTCTGCATATGGGCCTTGAATATATGTATATAAAGTAATCATGTCACCTCTCAAGCGCCTTTTTTCAAAAGAAAACAGACCCAGTTTGGCTAGCCTCTCCTCATAGCTTAACTTCTCCATTCCCCTTATTAGCTTTGTGGCCCTTCTCTGAACTTTTTCTAGTTCTGCAATATCTTTTTTTTGCGATCGGTCCCCAGAACTGCACTCCATACTCAAGGTGAGGTCTTACCAGGGATTTATATAGTGACAGAATTATGCTTTCCTCACTTGAATCAATGCCTCTTTTAATACATGCTAGTATCTTATTAGCCTTTGTAGACTCTACTCTGCATCGTGCACCCATCTTTAGCTTGTTATCTATTACTACTCCCAAATCCCTTTCCTCCTCTGTTTGGCTAAGTCTTGTCCCATTTCAATAATACATTGCCTTCTTATTTTTACTTCCAAAATTTAGAACCTTGCATTTTCCCGTATTAAATCTCATTTTTTCATTTACCTGCCCATACTTCTAATTTTTGCAGATTCCTTTTCAACGAAAGTTCATCCTGCTCTGACCTAATGACCTTACTTAACGTAGTATCATCTGCAAAAATAGAGATGTCCCTATTTAATCCTTGCTCCAAGTCATTTATAAAAATATTAAAAAGATCAGATCCAGTTATTTATCCATGAGCTAACATTTTAAGCTATTCCCAGTCCCTTAATTTTGTGCATTAATCTCTCATGTGGCACTATATCAAATGCCTTTGCAAATCTAAGTATATCACATCAATTGATTCCCCTTTATCTATATTTTTACTTACTTCCTTCCTCATAGAATATAATTAGATTAGTTTGACATGATCTATTTTTCATAAAACCATACTGATTTGAACTCATAATCTTGTTTACACGAATGTGCTCATCAATATAAACCCTTCAAATATCTTCCCCTCTATTGATGTCAGACTTACTGGTCTATAGCTTCCTGGATCATCCCTGCTTCCCGTTTTTGAAGAGTGGCACCACATCAGCTTTACGCCAATCCTGGGGTACCATGCCTGAGGATAATGAGTCTTGAAAAATTAGAGTAGAGTTCCCTTAACACCCTTGGGTGTATTCTATCTAGGCCTGGAGTTTTATTTACCTTAATATTATCCATTTTTTTTCCTAATATCCTCTATACATAACCCAGTTAATGGTATGGGCTGGCATGTTCTAGTTTGTTCCAAAGTATCGTCCATTGGTTCCTCTCTTGTGTATACTGAAGGAAAAAATGGTTTAGTTCCTCAGCCTTCTCCCTGTCACTGTTAACCATGCTACCCTCAACGCATTTTAATGTACCTATATTGTCCTTCTTAGATTTTTTGCTATTTATGTACTTAAAGAACACTTTAGGGTTAGAATCCTTTGCAATTCATTTTTAATTTTCAATTTTGGCTAATTTGATTGCTTTTTTGCATGCTTTGTTATATTCCATATAAATATGGTATGTTGAGTCTGTACTATTTTCTTTAATAATTTAAATGCCCTATTTTTTTTCTTAATTTCTCTTAACACATTTTTATTTAGCCACATTGGCTTGGATTTTTTGTTTTTATAACCATATGGTATTTGTTGATATGTATATTTATTTAACAAAGTTTTTAATGTTATCCATTTATCCTCTGTATTTGTATTAGAGAATACTTTGTACCAATTTATGTTATTTAATCATTTCCTTAAATCGTTGAATTTTGCTTTCTTAAAATTAAAAGTCTTAGTTAAACATTTAAGACACCGCTTATGAAAAGAGATTTCAAATGTGACCATGTTATGATCACTGTTACCCAAATGTTCTTTGACTGTATTGTTTGATAGCACAAAATCCAAAATAGCTTTACTCCTAGTTGGCTCCTCTATTAATTGTGACAAGAAGTTATCCCTGAGAACATTTAAAAATCCATCCCCCTTAGCTGAATTACTAGTTTCATTGGCCCAGTTTATATCAGGGTAGTTAAAATATCCCATAATTACAGCACAGTTATTAGCAGCCTTACCTATTTGCATTAGTAGTTGAGTTTCCTCCAGGTCACTAATGTTGGGGGGCTTGTAGCATGTTCCAAGTAATATTTTTTTGTATCATAAATATCTTCTCTTATTGTAGGGTTAAGGTTAGGTTTAATATACATGCAGATTCCTCCACCCCTTTTATTATTCCTGTCCCTCCAAAATAAAGTATACCCCTCTAAGTTAACTGCCCATTAATGTGAATCATCCCAACAAGTTTCAGTTATACTGGTAACATCATAGTCCTCTTCTGCAACTAAGAGCTCCAGCTCCCCCATTTTACCTGGCATGCTTCTTGCATTTGTTGTCATACATTTAATTTTCATGTGCTTTCTGCTGCTACTTGGTGTGCTTTCCTCCATACTTTCTAATGTTATATTTCTTAAGTCATCCCTTCCTTAAGATATTATAGGAGTGACATATTCACAGACTGACCTCTCTGTTCTATTGTGTTCTAACTGACCCCCCCCCCCCTTTGCCTAGTTTAAAAGATTCTCTAAATGTGCTACCATCCTTTCCCCCAACACGCCTGCACCCATGTCATTCAGGTGCAATACATCCTTATTGTACAAATTGTACCCAAGTGAAAAGTCAGCCCAGTGCTCTAAAAAGTCAAACCCCTCATTTTTACACCATGTTTTTAATCATGAATTAACAGACCTTAGCTCCTTCTGCCTTACTGAGTTAGTACACAGCACTGGTAATGTCTCTGAAAATATTACTTTGGAGGTCCTTGCTTTAAGCTTGCTACCTAACTCCCTGAAGTCATTTTTTAGGACTCTCCATCTCCCCGCTGATTCATTCATTAGTTCCAAAATGTACCATTACTGCAGGATCAGACCCACATCCCTCTAACAATCAATACGTTCCACAATATTCCTAACACAAGCCCCTGGAAGACAGCAAACTGTTCTATTTACAGGGTCTGGATGACAAATTACCCTATCAACCTTCCTAATAATAGTCTCCTACTACCAATATCTGCCTCAGGTCCTGACTTGTATGCCCCTCTTCCATGACTGAAGGACTGTTAACTATAGTATGCCCTTCTACCATGTCTGAAGGACTGCCTACCATAGTATGCTCCTCTTCCTTGGACTGTTCACTATACTAGGCAAAACAGCCCTCTCTGACACTGCCACCCCTGAACTGATATCCCCAACAACTTTACTTAATCTGGCAAATCTGTTGGGGTGTACCAGCTTAGAACTGGCCTGTCTCTTCCACTTACCTTTACTTCGCCTTCTAACTGTGACCCAGCTACATTCTGGAGTCTCCTCATCTGTATCCTCCCCATTCCCACTTTTAGAACCATTAACAACCAGCTCTGTCCTATCCATTTCCCTTTCAAGTGTCTGAATTTCATGCAGTTTTGCAATTCGTTCCTCCAGAATTCCAATACGAGACATTATGCTCACATTTGCCACAGACATATAATCCCTGAAGTGGCTGCTCCAGTAATGCAAACATGTGGTAAGCTGTACATTGAATGAGATTCCCACACATACTTACTAAAAGGTTTAACTTAAAAATATAAAATAAGTAAGTAAAATTTCCCCTTGGTTACTCCAAATCCTTGTTTGCCTAACTCCCTTATTTAGCTAACTGCTATTCTTAAACAGACAAACTTACTTTAACAGATAATCAAGGCAGCAGACCCTCTCAGAGCAGGCTCACATAGTTACTGTGCTAGATTTATAGTCTAGGTAGGCCCACACAGGTGAAAATAATCCCTCCCCTAATTACCCACACAGAAAACAAACAAAAAAATGAAGGGTAGAAACAAACGAAAACAGTTTGTTTGTTTTTTAATCCACCCCTTGCACAGCAAACAATAGTGTAGTGACCCATCCCTCCCTCTTTCTTCTAAAAGTATTTGTAGTTTGCGTGCTCCATTGAAGTTTATGGGAGAATACATTAACGCGGTTATGATATTTGAAGTTCAGCGTTTTGCACAAAAGCTCTATCTAGCGAAGTTAATAGGCGAGTGGGAGTGCAAAATAGCGTAATGTAGCCCTTAGTTTTACTCTCCCATATTCTTGTAGTAACATTAAGGGTGGGTTAATGTTCTTGTGTTATATTTAGGTATTGGTGGATATGGAGCCTAATACGACTATGGAGTAGCTAAAAATATCCTAAAGGGCCTAGGGAAATAGCCATTGATGTACAGTATAATATTCTCCCACATTATTCAGTTCTGTTATTTCTTTTTGAATTAAGAGAGCAGAGGATATAATTAGGGCTGAAACAATAGTTGATAGTAAAAATCGTTGTCAACTCTTCTAATTATGGATTTAGTTGGAGTGTGTCTTAATAAGGAATCTATTTTGCAATGTACACATTTCCAAACTCTTAATGTGGCTCCTTGCTGAATAAAATGCCAACCAAACTCCTCATAGACATGACATCAACGTTCCTGGGCAGTTAGTAACTCCTTGTGTTTCATATACTCGCAAATAACCTGTGCATGGCTGACTACGTTTTGCGCATGCGCATTATGTTTTTACCAACGTAACTGAGCTCAGAAATCTGGAACGTTTTATCACATCAGTTCTTTAGGATGTTTTTGTGTAGAGCGCTTCAGTGAACTGCACTGAATTGACAGCCAGATCTGTACTGAGATAGGGTACAGTTAACTGCAGTTCACTGAAGCACTCTACACCAAAACATCCTGAAGTACTGATGTGATATGATGACCTGGTTTGCAGTACACACTGTTCTAATTTATGTCTAGCAGAAACATTGCAACAAATAGGTGTAACAGTGTAGAAGGAGACACCTCACACCAAGCCAAATGTGCTTATGATGTGCGGTTAAAATCATCTGCAGAACATTTGCTATATATTACAGTTACAGCAAATTTTAAAATAATTGTCCCAGTTGTAAATTTTGATATTGCTAGATAAAGAACAGTTCGCATTCGCAAAATGTAGTCAGTCATACACAGGATTATTTGCGGGTAAGGAGTTACAAACTTACCAGGAATGATGGAGTCATGCATAGGAGGAGTTTGGCTCATATTTTATTCAGCAGCCGCATTAAAAGTTTGAAAATGTGTAAATTGCAAAATGGACTTCTTATTAGGACACACTTCAGGAAGATTGTTCAGTGGAAATCCTTTGGAAACATTATGGATATGTACAGTGTAGTAATCTAAAAAAAAATCTTTTATCTGATTAATCTAAAAAATAATCAGCCAACTAATCGATTATGAAAATAATTGTTAGTTGCAGCCCTAGATATAATTAATGTAACTGTGATCCAAGATGATGTATTTGTGTTTTTGTACAGATCAAGAAAGAATACGGCTTTATATTTTTTAACAACAGCTGCAAATATTCAACAACCCTATGACCACCATCTGTTTAAAAGATTCCAGTGATTGCCAAATATATCCTTCTTAAGGTGGTGAGAGTCCACAATTCCTTGCCTTTGGGAATCTTTGATCCTGTATCCCTTTTGAAGAGAAGAGCATAAGAGTACTTGGCTGTGCAATGTAAATCTCCTGCTGTGCAATGTAAATCTGCCACAGGTGTTGCTGGGACTGGTCCTTCAGCCTCCTCCTGTTTGGCCATATTAATGTATTCCCTCAGTATATCCTCTACTGTTTAGTACAGTACTGGATGGTCTCTCTACTGTACACAGACAGATCAGCTGGGTAAGCACAGTGAAGTGAGTGTAATTTTGAATAATTACCTTTTGATCACTCACACAGCCAACAGGCTATCAGTAGAAACAAATATTATATGTATATCATAGCCAGAACAACTTACAGGTAACACTGGGAGTGTACTGTGGTGTTCAGAACATATTAGTTTTCCTTACGTGTGTGGGATTTCTTTTTATTGCTGCGGTTCCTTTTAGAAGGGATATGCCGGGTTTTTATTTTGCATACTTATGCTTTTTTATATTAGTTCTAAAGAGAATGTTTATAGTGCGCTCCTCCATTTACTCCCTCCTCCTATGCTCACAGAGGGGGTTATGTGCTTGCACGAGGAATACTTTGCAAAGGGCTGGTCCATTGCTCTCCGATAGTCAGAGTGTTAACTTATTTCCTGCTGTGCTCGCTGCTCTGCGCACTTTTTCTTCACTTTGGACAGCCTTTACTTGCTACAAACACGCTGCTCATTTCTCTGGTGAGATTTCCAGGAGCAGTGGCGGACGCTTAATTTATTAAGACATTTTGCAATATTATATAGGTTAATTTTTGGAGACTTTATACATAGCAAATCTGATTGTTTCTTTGTTTTCTCTTTGTCTCAGTGGTTAGATAATACCGATTGTTCAGAGGTTTTAGTACTTGTCTATTCATTTACACTCATATTCTGCACATACTATGGGGCGGAATTATCAAGGGCCGAATTGCCCTTGATCCTCCTGTTTCCGCGCAAACCTTTAGGCTCGCCGGAAACAGCAGTTAAGAAGCAGCAGTATTAAGACTGCTGCTCCATAACTAGTCCACCACCTCTGAGGTACAATTGGGTTGATTGACACCCCCTGCTAGTTGCCGATTGGCCGCAAATCTGCAGGGGGCAGCATTGCACAAGCAGTTCGCCAGAACTGCTTGTGCAATGTTAAATGCAGACAGCGTATGCCGTCACTACAGCTATTTTTATTATGTTATTCTGTATTACCTCTGTTCTATGGAGCAGACTAGAATTGTCCCTTCTGGGTTAGTCCCTTTAGAGGATAGAGGTCTACAGAAATTGTATTTACAACCAACAAATGCAAGGGTGCAAATTGGCTATTGCCTGTCCTCCAGCTCAACTTTGCAGTGCTTGTTTATATTAAAGGGACAAAATTGTTATTGTTTAAAAAGATAGATAATCCTTTTATTACCCATTCCCCAGTTTTGCATAACCAACACAGTTATATTATTATACGTTTTACCTCTGTAATTACCTTGTATCTAAGCCTCTGCAGACTGCCCCCTTATTTAAGTTCTTTTGTCAGACTTGCATTTAAGCCAATCAGTGCTGACTCATAATTAACTCCACAGGAGTAAGCACAATGTTCATATAGCACACGTGCAATAGCGCTGTCTAGCTGTGAAAAACTGTCAAAACTCACTGAGGTAAGAGGCAGCCTTCAAGGGCTTAAAAATTAGAATATGAGCCTACCTATGTTTAGCTTTCAACAAAGAATACTGAGAGAACACAGGAAATTTGATGATAAAAGTAAAGTTGTTTAAAATTGCATCCTATCTCAATCATGAAAGTTTAATTTTCACTAGACTGTCCTTTTAAGTTTTGCATTCTCAAAAGAGTACTCTGCCCCAGAACCGGTTTGCCCTCTGTTAGTGAGTACTTCTCAGGGTTGTTCTACAGATTTTTCCCCAAGTTACAAGACTATCTAAGGTCCACTGTGGTATTGACGGCTATGCCATCTTCAAGTAAATGTATGTGTATCTCTGATAATTCTTCTACTAGAGGTGATTTATCAAATGTACCTGTTTCTGCCAAGACAGTCGCATCAAGCTTTCCTTTTTACTTTCAGCTTGTAATACACAGGCTAACCCGCCAGCGTTAAAGGTTTACCTCCAGTGGTGTTACTGCGCAAGTGTAAAAAATATTTACCATGTCACTTGTAATCTGGCCGTTAGATGTGGTTAGGGCCTTGAAATATTATCTTCAATCCACTAAAGAGTTTCATTAGTCCTCAAGTTTATATGTTCATTTTTCATGTAAACACAAGGGTCAGAAGGCTACATTTGTTTCCTTAGCTTCTTGGCTAAAATGTTTGATTCATAAGGCTTACTTGGAGACGGGATAGTCTCCTCCTTTACGTATTACAGCTCATTCAACTCGTTTAGTGTCTCCTGGGCCTTGAAGAATGAGACTTCAGTAGATAAGATTTGCAAGGCAGCAACTTGGTCGTCATTACATACTTTTATAAAAATGTATAATTTTAACGTGTTTGCCTTGGCTGAGGCAGCTGTTTGGTGGGAAGGTTCTTCTGACAGTAAAATTGTGCCTGCCTTTCTTTTTTTTGTCCCATGCATTTTTTGTGCACTCCTCAGCTTGGATATTAGTTCTCTACTGTAAGGAATGGTGATCTCTTACCACCTTAAGAAAGAAAACATAATTTATTTTTACCGGATAAATTAATTTCTTTCTTGGTGGTGAGAGTCCAGAATCCCACCCATTTTTTCCTTCTTTGTTCTAGTTGCAACTCTTACCATACTTGTCTTTCCTATTTAAGTCAGAAATTTTGCTTTGATTGATTTTGCTTTGAGCCAGTGACACCTTCAAATTGGTTCAAGCTCCCCAAAGATAAGACCCCATGAAACAGATTTTTTTATGCGGGAGTGATTGTAGACATTTTTTCTAACATGAATTTCATGAACCTGAAATCAATCAGAAAATTCAAAACCATATGACTTCCCTCTGCATGGTATTTTTTTGTGTTAGTTGAGATAAATTTATTTTTGAAGGTTACTGCTGTTCACAAGTTAGATACATACATTCAACTAATTGTCCTTTCACAATGGGACCATAACCCAAAGTTTTTCCTAGAAAGATTAATCTTCTGGTCAAAGTTAAGATACAACCAAGGTAGAATATTATTAAAGATCATTTGACTTTGATCACAACAGATGCCTGTTTTGGTGACTTAGTCTCGAGTCATATGAGTGCATAACAAAAGCAGTGTATTTTATAAATGAAATGAAAACCATTTATCTTACTATAAAAAAAAATCATAGTTTTTTTTTGTTTTTGTTTTTAACCAGTTTAATAGCCTGAATGTTGTGCTATATGTTAGCCATATGAAAACAATTAACTGCTACAAAATAAACTTCATGCATCCAGAGTGGGCATAGACCAACCTAAGTGTGATTTTTGCCATTTACATTGCTAAGCTTCAGAACTGAGACGCTCGCTTTCTTCTAGTGATTTCAGCCAGTAGCAGTGGTCCCCAAGCATTGTCAGTAGATACAATGGTGATACCATGGCAGATTAAACGAATATATGTCTTTATTTCATTTGCTCTCTTTTTCTAGTAACAAGCAGTAGGCTCTTCTGTCTCTTTTCTAGAAAAAGAGGACTTTGTTCGTATCCAGTCCAAGTCTGGTAGAATTACTGGTAGCTTCCCATATTCTACAACTATGAGGGGTTTTCTGAAAAGAGGGTCTACTACATTTTACAGATTCTATTAAAGTGTTTCAGCTATTTTTCATTATTTGAGGGTGTTCTGGCAAAATGTACAGCAATAATCCTGAAAGGAACATGAAAAACAATATTTTTCTTTCATGATTCAGACAGATTATACATTTTTAAACAACTTTCCAATTTACTTCTGTTATCAATTTTGCATCATTCTCTTGGTATCTTTTATTGATGAAGCAGTAATGCACGCATGGGAGCTAGCTGAACACATTTGTAAGCCATTGAAAATGGGTATTCAAGTTCAGCCCCAATCAGCATGTTGGTTATGCAAAACTGGGGAATGGGCAATACAGGGATTATCTATCTTTTTAAACAATAATAATTCTGGAGTAGACTATGGGGCCTATTTATCAAGCTCCGTATGGAGCCTGATGCCCCGTGTTTCTGGCGAGCCTTCAGGAATTTTTTTTTGTGTAAATGTATCTAGAAGTTGAATGCACTTTTAAGTCTACTTCTAGGATTTTTTGTGGGGAATTATTGTGTGGCTTTTGTGTGTAGTATATACACTTACAATGAGATTAATGTCTAAATGCTAAAAGTAATTTCAATTGTATAAATGGGTTAAAAATAGTACCATGTTACAATATTCATATAATTGACAATGTTATGAACATTGAGTATACTCATAAATACTCAGGAACAAAAACACATGTAAATCAAAATACATCTTTCAATATTCTACATTATTCTGACCTTTCAGATGTAGCTAAATGCACTGAGGTGTAATATGACTTAGATTTACCCTTGCGTTTTTTTATCCTGAGGCAAAAAAACTCCCTTCCCCCCAGTAACAGTTGAAATAATAGAATCCAACTGAGAACCAAATAAATTATTACCTTGGAAAGAAAGAGATAGCAATCTAGACTCAGATATCATATCAGCATTCCAAGATTTAAGCCACAACGCTCTTCTAGCTAAAATAGCTAAAGACATGGATGTAACATCAATTTTGATAATATAAAAAATTGCATCACAAATAAAATGATTAGCATGTTGTAGTAAACGAACAATGCTATATAAGTCAGAATCCAATTCTTGCTGCGCTAAATTCTCCAACCAAAAAGTTGAAGTAGCTGCAACATCAGCCAAAGAAATTGCAGGCCTAAGAAGATGACCTGAATATAAATAGGCTTTCCTTAGATAAGATTCAAGCTTCCTATCTAAAGGATCTTTAAAGGAAGTACTATCTTCCATAGGAATAGTGGTTCGTTTAGCAAGAGTAGAAATAGCCCCATCAACTTTGGGGATCTTTTCCCAAAACTCTATTGAAATTGCTGATAAAGGATACAATTTCTCCAACATAGGTGTGTCCGGTCCACGGCGTCATCCTTACTTGTGGGATATTCTCTTCCCCAACAGGAAATGGCAAAGAGCCCAGCAAAGCTGGTCACATGATCCCTCCTAGGCTCCGCCTACCCCAGTCATTCTCTTTGCCGTTGTACAGGCAACATCTCCACGGAGATGGCTTAGAGTTTTTTAGTGTTTAACTGTAGTTTTTATTATTCAATCAAGAGTTTGTTATTTTAAAATAGTGCTGGTATGTACTATTTACTCAGAAACAGAAAAGAGATGAAGATTTCTGTTTGTATGAGGAAAATGATTTTAGCACCGTAACTAAAATCCATGGCTGTTCCACACAGGACTGTTGAGTGCAATTAACTTCAGTTGGGGGAACAGTGTGCAGTCTCTTACTGCTTGAGGTATGACACATTCTAACAAGACGATGTAATGCTGGAAGCTGTCATTTTCCCTATGGGATCCGGTAAGCCATGTTTATTAAGATAGTAAATAAGGGCTTCACAAGGGCTTATTAAGACTGTAGACTTTTTCTGGGCTAAATCGATTCATTATTAACACATATTTAGCCTTGAGGAATCATTTATTCTGGGTATTTTGATATGATTATATCGGCAGGCACTGTTTTTGACACCTTATTCTTTAGGGGCTTTCCCTAATCATAGTCAGAGCCTCATTTTCGCGCCGGTATGGCGCACTTGTTTTTGAGGACAGCATGGCATGCAGCTGCATGTGTGTGGAGCTCTGATACATAGAAAAGTCTTTCTGAAGGCATCATTTGGTATCGTATTCCCCTTTGGGCTTGGTTGGGTCTCAGCAAAGCAGATTCCAGGGACTGTAAAGGGGTTAAATATAAAAACGGCTCCGGTTCCGTTATTTTAAGGGTTAAAGCTTCCAAATTTGGTGTGCAATACTTTTAAGGCTTTAAGACACTGTGGTGAAATTTTGGTGAATTTTGAACAATTCCTTCATACTTTTTCGCAATTGCAGTAATAAAGTGTGTTTAGTTTAAAATTTAAAGTGACAGTAACGGTTTTATTTTAAAACGTTTTTTGTGCTTTGTTATCAAGTTTATGCCTGTTTAACATGTCTGAACTACCAGATAGATTGTGTTCTGACTGTGGGGAAACCAAGGTTCCTTCTCATTTAACTATATGTATTTTATGTCATAAAAATTTTTTAGTAAAAATGATGCCCAAGATGATTCCTCAAGTGAGGGGAGTAAGCATGGTACTGCATCATCCCCTCCTTCGTCTACACCAGTCTTGCCCATACAGGAGGCCCCTAGTACATCTAGTGCGCCAATACTCCTTACTATGCAACATTTAACGGCTGTAATGGATAATTCTATCAAAAACATTTTAGCCAATATGCCCACTTATCAGTGAAAGCGCGACTGCTCTGTTTTAGAAAATTCTGTAGAGCATGAGAACGCTGATGATATGGTTTCTGAAGGGCCCCTACACCAGTCTGAGGGGGCCAGGGAGGTTTTGTCTGAGGGAGAAATTTCAGATTCAGGAAACATTTCTCAACAAGCTGAACCTGATGTGATTACTTTTAAATTTAAGTTGGAACATCTCCGCGCTCTGCTTAAGGAGGTGTTATCCAATTTGGATGATTGTGATTATCTGGTCATTCCAGAACCACTATGTAAAATGGAAAAGTTCTTAGAGGCCCCGGGGCCCCCCGAAGCTTTTCCTATATCCAAGCGGGTGGCGTACATTGTTAGTAAAGAATGGGACAGGCCCGGTATACCTTTAGTACCTCCCCCCATATTTATAAAATTGTTTTCCTATAGTCGACCCCAGAAAGGACTGATGGCAGACAGTCCCCAAGGTCGAGGGGGCGGTTTCTACTCTACACAAGCGCGCCACTATACCCATAGAAGATAGTTGTGCTTTCCAAGATCCTATGGATAAAAAATTAGAAGGTCTGCTAAAGATGTTTGTTCAGCAAGGTTCCCTTCTACAACCAATTGCATGCATTGTCCCTGTCTCTGCAGCCGCGTGTTTCTAGTTTGATGAGCTAGGAAAGGCGATTATTAGTAATTCTTCTTCTTATGAGGAGATTATGGACAGAATTCGTGCTCTTAAATTGGCTAATTCTTTCACCCTAGACGCCACCTTGCAATTGGCTAGGTTAGCGGCGAAAAAATTCTGGGTTTGCTATTGTGGCGCAGAGCGCTTTGGTTAAAATCTTGGGCAGCGGATGCGTCTTCCAAGAACAAATTGCTTGACATTCCTTTCAAGGGGAAAACACTCTTTGGCCCTGACTTGAAAGAGATTATCTCTGATATCACTGGGGGCAAGGGCCACGCCCTTCCTCAAGATAGGTCTTTTCAAGACCAAAAATAAACCTAAGTTTCGTCCCTTTCGCAGAAACGGATCAGCCCCAAGGGCTACGTCCTCTAAGCAGGAAGGTAATACTTCTCAAGCCAATCCAGCCTGGAGACCTATGCAAGGCTGGAACAAAGGAAAGCAGGCCAGGAAACCTGCCACTGCTACCAAGACAGCATGAAATGCGGGCCCCCGATCCGGGACCGGATCTGGTGGGGGGCAGACTCTCTCTCTTCGCTCAGGCTGGGGCAAGAGATGTTCTGGATCCTTGGGCGCTAGAAATAGTCTCCCAAGGTTATTCTCTGGAGTTCAAGGGGCTTCCTCCAAGGGGGAGGTTCCACAGGTCTCAGTTGTCTTCAGACCACATAAGAAGACAGGCATTCTTACATTGGGTAGAAGACCTGCTAAAAATGGGAGTGATTCATCCTGTTCCATTAGGAGAACTAGGGATGGGGTTCTACTCCAATCTGTTCATAGTTCCCAAAAAAGAGGGAACGTTCAGACCAATCTTAGATCTCAAGATCTTGAACAAGTTTCTCAAGGTTCCATCGTTCAAGATGGAAACCATTCGAACACTTCTTCCTTCCATCCAGGAAGGTCAATTCATGACCAAGGTGGATTTCAAGGATGCGTATCTACATATTCCTATCCACAAGGAACATCATCGGTTCCTAAGGTTTGAATTCCTGGACAAGCATTTCCAGTTCGTGGCGTTTTCTTTCGGATTAGCCACTGCTCCTAGGATTTTCTCATAGGTACTAGGGTCCCTTCTGGCGGTGCTAAGACCAAGGGGCATTGCTGTAGTACCTTACTTGGACGACATTCTGATTCGAGCGTCGTCCCTTCCTCAAGTAAAGGCTCACACGGACATTGTCCTGGCCTTTCTCAGATCTCACGGATGGAAAGTGAACGTGGAAAAGAGTTCTCTATCTCCGTCAACGAGGGTTCCCTTCTTGGGAACTATAATAGACTCCTTAGAAATGAGGATTTTTCTGACAGAAGCCAGAAAAACAAAACTTCTAGACTCTTGTCGGATACTTCATTCCGTTCCTCTTCCTTCCATAGCGCAGTGCATGGAAGTGATAGGTTTGATGGTAGCGGCAATGGACATAGTTCCTTTTGTGCGCATTCATCTAAGACCATTACAACTGTTCATGCTCAGTCAGTGGAATGGGGACTATTCAGACTTGTCTCCGAAGATACAAGTAAATCAGAGGACCAGAGACTCATTCCGTTGGTGGCTGTCCCTGGACAACCTGTCACAAGGGATGACCTTCCGCAGACCAGAGTGGGTCATTGTCACGACCGACGCCAGTCTGATGGGCTGGGGCGCGGTCTGGGGATCCCTGAAAGCTCAGGGTCTTTGGTCTCGGGTAGAATCTCTCTACCGATAAATATTCTGGAGCTGAGAGCGATATTCAATGCTCTCAAAGCTTGGCCTCAGCTAGCGAGGGCCAAGTTCATACATCAACCATCAGGGGGGAACAAGGAGTTCCCTAGCGATGGAAGAAGTGACCAAAATCATTCTATGGGCGGAGTCTCACTCCTGCCACCTGTCTGCTATCCACATCCCAGGAGTGGAAAATTGGGAAGCGGATTTTCTGAGTCGTCAGACATTGCATCCGGGGGAGTGGGAACTCCATCCGGAAATCTTTGCCCAAGTCACTCAACCGTGGGGCATTCCAGACATGGATCTGATGGCCTCTCGTCAGAACTTCAGAGTTCCTTACTACGGGTACAGATCCAGGGATCCCAAGGCGGCTCTAGTGGATGCACTAGTAGCACCTTGGACCTTCAAACTAGCTTATGTGTTCCCGCCGTTTCCTCTCATCCCCAGGCTGGTAGCCAGGATCAATCAGGAGAGGGCGTCGGTGATTTTGATAGCTCCTGCGTGGCCACGCAGGACTTGGTATGCAGATCTGGTGAATATGTCATCGGCTCCACCATGGAAGCTACCTTTGAGACGAGACCTTCTTGTTCTAGGTCCGTTCGACCCACTCCAGCTGACTGCTTGGAGATTGAACGCTTGATCTTATCAAAGCGAGGGTTCTCAGATTCTGTTATTAATACTCTTGTTCAGGCCTGAAAGCCTGTAACCAGAAAAATTACCACATAATTTGGTATATCTGTTGGTGTGAATCTGCAGGATTCCCTTGGGACAAGGTTAAGATTCCTAAGAGTCTATCCTTCCTTCAGAAGGATTGGAAAAAGGATTATCTGCAAGTTCCTTGATGGGACAGATTTCTGCCTTGTCTGTGTTACTTCACAAAAAGCTGGCAGCTGTGCCAGATGTTCTAGCCTTTGTTCAGGCTCTGGTTAGAATCAAGCCTGTTTACAAAATTTTGACTCCTCCTTGGAGTCTCAACCTAGTTCTTTCAGTTCTTCAGGGGGTTCCGTTTGAACCCTTACATTCCGTTGATATTAAGTTATTATCTTGGAAAGTTTTGTTTTTGGTTGCAATTTCTTCTGCTAGAAGAGTTTCAGAATTATCTGCTCTGCAGTGTTCTTCTCCTTATCTGGTGTTCCATGCAGATAAGGTGGTTTTGCGTACTAAACCTGGTTTTCTTCCAAAAGTTGTTTCTAACAAAAACATTAACCAGGAGATAGTTGTGCCTTCTTTGTGTCCTAATCCAGTTTCAAAGAAGGAACGTTTGTTGCACAACTTGGATGTAGTTCGTGCTCTCAAATTTTACTTAGCAGCTACTAAGGATTTCAGACAAACTTTGTCTTTGTTTGTTGTTTATTCTGGTAAACGGAGAGGTCAAAAAGCAACTTCTTCCTCTCTCTCCTTCTGGATTAAAAGCATTATCCGATTGGCTTATGAGACTGCCGGACGGCAGCCTCCTGAAAGAATCACAGCTCACTCCACTAGGGCTGTGGCTTCCACATGGGCCTTCAAGAACGAGGCTTCTGTTGATCAGATATGTAAGGCAGCGACTTGGTCTTCACTGCACACTTTTTCTAAATTTTACAAATTTGATACTTTTGCTTCTTCTGAGGCTATTTTTGGGAGAAAGGTTTTGCAAGCCGTGGTGCCTTCCATTTAGGTGACCTGATTTGCTCCCTCCCTTCATCCGTGTCCTAAAGCTTTGGTATTGGTTCCCACAAGTAAGGATGACGCCGTGGACCGGACACACCTATGTTGGAGAAAACAGAATTTATGTTTACCTGATAAATTACTTTCTCCAACGGTGTGTCCGGCCCACGGCCCGCCCTGGTTTTTTTAATCAGGTCTGATAATTTATTTTCTTTAACTACAGTCACCACGGTAACATATGGTTTCTCCTATGCAAATATTCCTCCTTAACGTCGGTCGAATGACTGGGGTAGGCGGAGCCTAGGAGGGATCATGTGACCAGCTTTGCTGGGCTCTTTGCCATTTCCTGTTGGGGAAGAGAATATCCCACAAGTAAGGATGACGCCGTGGACCGGACACACCGTTGGAGAAAGTAATTTATCAGGTAAACATAAATTCTGTTTTTTTAAACCTTGCAGAAGGATTAAAAGGAGTACCCAGCTTATTCCATTCCTTAGAAATCATATCAGAAATAGCATCAGGAATAGGAAAAACCTCTGGAGTAACCACAGGAGGTTTAAAAACAGAATTTAAACATTTACTGGAGGACTAGCTTCCTCAATATCCAAAGTAATTAACACTTCTTTTAACAAAGAACGCATATACTCCATTTTAAATAAATAAGTAGATTTGTCAGTGTCAATATGTCATGATCCGGTGTACATGCGCTCAGGACACAGACCCTCGGGGCAGTGGTAGGGATTTGAAGACACTGACCCCTGAGTACCCAGCTTATTCCATTCCTTAGAAATCATATCAGAAATAGCATCAGGAATAGGAAAAACCTCTGGAGTAACCACAGGAGGTTTAAAAACAGAATCTAAACGTTTACTGGTTTTAATATCAGGAGGACTAGCTTCCTCAATATCCAAAGTAATTAACACTTCTTTTAACAAAGAACGCATATACTCCATTTTAAATAAATAAGTAGATTTGTCAGTGTCAATATGTCATGATCCGGTGTACATGCGCTCAGGACACAGACCCTCGGGGCAGTGGTAGGGATTTGAAGACACTAACCCCTGACCCGGGGAAGAGTATCCTGGACATGGATAGATGATATTCTGTGATTCATAGTTGCTAGAAGTTATTGTAGAATAAATGGAGAGTGTAACATTTGTATACAATATATTCTGACTTCACTGTGACTTATAGTTACTTAATAGGAGTAGCTGCAGGATTTAATGAGAGAAAAATATAGCAATGTGGATTTTTCAGGCTTTAGAGTAAACTGGTAGAAGATTGACACTTAGATGCAAACTAAGGTTTGTTGCATGTTCACAGTACATAATATTATATAGAGCTGTATGTCAGAATTAAGCAGAGCATCACAGGTGATAGACAAGTTGCAACTTTTATGCATTAATTACTGTTTGTGCATATATATGCAAACTAAGGTTTGTTGCAGGTTCACAGTACATAATATTATATATAGCTGTATGTCAGTAATAAGCAGAGCAGCACAGGTTTAGTCAAGTTGAAAGTTTAAGGCACCAATTACTGTTTGTGCATATATTGGTGAATCACATGAAAGCTTTTAACTGAACACATAGATGCAGAGTTCTGTATATGTTAACGTATTTGTAGATGGATATTTCAGCTATGACAACTTGTTGCAGAGAATAGTTATAAAGTTCTGAGTAAGATGCCGTTATAATTAGAGAGTGATGATAACCAAAAGTATACTTGTGATTTATAATAAAGTTCAGAGTTTGTTAAGTAGCAGTGTCCAGGAAACTGAATGGAATTATTTGGATACTTGCGATTTGATGATTTTAAGCATATGTAATAGAAAAGGCTGTAGCTGGAATATGTTGGTAAATTCATGCAGGAAACAGTCACAGACCTATGTTGTTCAGGATCACAACTTCAAAGTTAATGCAAAGCACATTAGGCCTGAGAAGACTTAAAAAGAGGCTGGGGAAATCAGGTGCATGAATGATTAATCAGGCAGGCAAGCTGAATGCAAATACTGCCCAAACCAGCATGATTGTTAGAAGCAGGGAAGGCAGTCTTAAAGGGACAATGATATTAGGCTGAGATATGTTACAGAACCCCCTCCTTAAAGGCGCCCAACGCAATCCAAATGGAGAGAGAACAAAAATTATATGGAGAGCCGGTAATAGATGTATGGAGGTAGTGAGTCCAATCCGAAATCAAGAAAGGAGGGATGGAGATCTCTTGAAAAAGTAAAATGACAAAGCGAAGGCCAAGGAATTCAGGTATCAAAAGATCTTGGAAATGATGAGAGCAAAACTTGAAGTCGTCTTTCTTGTAGTCATCGTGAGAATGCATGAACGTAACATACAATGTTCTTCATAATAGATGACCATGTACACAGTCAATGAAAAGGCACCCAGTCCTAGACATATGAATAGGCTTTCTTTCATGTAATTAGCAAGAGTCCATGAGCTAGTGACGTATGGGATATACATTCCTACCAGGAGGGGCAAAGTTTCCCAAACCTCAAAATGCCTATAAATACACCCCTCACCACACCCACAAAACAGTTTTACAAACTTTGCCTCCCATGGAGGTGGTGAAGTAAGTTTGTGCTAGATTCTTCGTTGATATGAGCTTCGCAGCAGGCTGGAGCCCGGTTTTCCTCTCAGTGTGCAGTGAATGTCAGAGTGATGTGAAGAGAGTATTGCCTATTTGAATTCAATGATCTCCTTCTACGGGGTCTATTTCATAGGTTCTCTGTTATCGGTCGTAGAGATTCATCTCTTACCTCCCTTTTCAGATCGACGATATACTCTTATATATACCATTACCTCTACTGATTCTCGTTTCAGTACTGGTTTGGCTTTCTACTACATGTAGATGAGTGTCCTGGGGTAAGTAAGTCTTATTTTTGTGACACTCTAAGCTATGGTTGGGCACTTTTATATAAAGTTCTAAATATATGTGTTTAAACATTTATTTGCCTTGATTCAGGATGTTCAACATTCCTTATTTCAGACAGTCAGTTTCTTTATTTGGGATAATGCATTTGAATAATCAATTTTTCTTACCTTAAAATTTGACTTTTTTTCCTGTGGGCTGTTAGGCTCGCGGAGGCTGAAAATGCTTCATTTTATTGTGTCATTCTTGGCGCAAAAAATTTTTTTTGGAATGCTGATATGTCTTCTAAGTCAACTTTGCTTTCCCTTTCTTTCCAAGGTAATACATTGTTTGGTTCACAGTTGGATTCTATTATTTCAACTGTTACTGGGGGGAAAGGAACTTTTTACCACAGGATAAAAAAATCTAAAGGTAAATTTAGGTCTGCTAATCGTTTTCGTTCCTTTCGTCACAATAAGGAACAAAAACCTGATCCTTCCCCTACAGGAGCAGTATCAGTTTGGAAACCATCTCCAGTCTGGAATAAATCCAAGCCTTTTAGGAAGCCAAAGCCAGCTCATAAGTCCACATGAAGGTGCGGCCCTCATTCCAGCTCAGCTGGTAGGGGGCAGATTACGTTTTTTCAAAGAAATTTGGATCAATTCGATTCACAATCTTTGGATTCAGAATATTGTTTCACAAGGGTACAGAATAGGCTTCAAGATAAGGCCTCCTGCAAGAAGATTTTTTCTTTCCCGTGTCCCAATAAATCCAGTGAAGGCTCAAGCATTTCTGAAATGTGTTTCAGATCTAGAGTTGGCTGGAGTAATTGTGCCAGTTCCAGTTTTGGAACAGGGGCTGGGGTTTTACTCAAATCTCTTCATTGTACCAAAGAAGGAGAATTCCTTCAGACCAGTTCTGGATTTAAAAATATTGAATTGTTATGTAAGGATACCAACATTCAAAATGGTAACTATAAGGACTATTCTGCCTTTTGTTCAGCAAGGGCATTATATGTCCACAATAGATTTACAAGATGCATATCTGCATATTCCGATTCATCCAGATCACTATCAGTTTCTGAGATTCTCTTTTCTAGACAAGCATTACCAGTTTGTGGCTCTGCCGTTTGGCCTAGCAACAGCTCCAAGGATTTTTACAAAGGTTCTCGGTGCCCTTCTATCTGTAATCACAGAACAGGGTATTGTGGTATTTCCTTATTTGGACGATATCTTGGTACTTGCTCAGTCTTCACATTTAGCAGAATCTCATACGAATCAACTTGTATCGTTTCTTCGAGAACATGGTTGGAGGATCAATTTACCAAAGAGTTTGTTGATTCCTCAGACAAGGGTAACCTTTTTAGGTTTCCAGATAGATTCAGTGTCCATGACTCTGTCTCTAATGGACAAGAGACGTCTAAAATTGGTTTCAGCTTGTCGAAACCTTCAGTCTCAATCATTCCCTTCGGTAGCCTTATGCATGGAAATTCTAGGTCTTGTGACTGCTGCATCGGACGCGATCCCCTTTGCTCGTTTTCACATGCGACCTCTTCAGCTCTGTATGCTGAACCAGTGGTGCAAGGATTATACAAAGATATCACAATTAATATCTTTAAAACCGATTGTACGACACTCTCTAACGTTGTGGACCGACCATCATCGTTTAGTTCAGGGGGCTTCTTTTGTTCTTCCGACCTGGACTGTGATCTCAACAGATGCAAGTCTGACAGGTTGGGGAGCTGTATGGGGGTCTCTGACAGCACAAGGGGTTTGGAAATCTCAGGAGGCGAGATTACCAATCAACATTTTGGAACTCCATGCGATTTTCAGAGCTCTTCAGTCGTGGCCTCTTCTAAAGAGAGAGTCGTTCATTTGTTTTCAGACAGACAATGTCACAACCGTGGCATATGTCAATCATCAAGGAGGGACTCACAGTCCTCTGGCTATGAAAGAAGTATCTCGAATACTTGTATGGGCGGAATGCAGCTCCTGTCTAATTTCTGCGGTTCATATCCCAGGTATAGACAATTGGGAAGCGGATTATCTCAGTCACCAAACATTACATCCGGGCGAATGTTCTCTTCACCCAGAGGTATTTCTTCAGATTGTTCAAATGTGGGGACTTCCAGAAATAGATCTGATGGCTTCTCATCTAAACAAGAAGCTTCCCAGGTATCTGTCCAGATCCAGGGATCCTCAGGCGGAAGCAGTGGATGCATTGTCACTTCCTTGGAAGTATCATCCTGCCTATATCTTTCCGCCTCTAGTTCTTCTTCCAAGAGTGATTTCCAAGATTCTAAAGGAGCGTTCGTTTGTTCTGCTGGTGGCTCCAACATGGCCTCACAGGTTTTGGTATGCGGATCTTGTTCGGATGGCTACTTGCCAACCGTGGACTCTTCCGTTAAGACCAGACCTTCTATCGCAAGGTCCTTTTTTCCATCAGGATCTCAAATCCTTAAATTTGAAGGTATGGAGATTGAACTCTTGATTCTCAGTCATAGAGGTTTCTCTGACTCCGTCAATTCTTTTAGAATTCCTAGAATTTTACAGTTTCTTCAGGATGGTTTGGATAAAGGTTTGACTGCAAGTTCCTTGAAAGGACAAATATCTGTTCTTTCTGTTCTTTTTCACAAAAAGATTGCTAATCTTCCTGATATTCATTGTTTTGTACAAGCTTTGGTTCGTATAAAACCTGTCATTAAGTCAATTTCTCCTCCTTGGAGTTTGAATTTGGTTCTGGGGGCTCTTCAAGCTCCTCCGTTTGAACCTATGCATTCTCTGGATATTAAATTACTTTCTTGGAAAGTTTTGTTTCTTTTGGCCATCTCTTCTGCTAGAAGAGTTTCTGAATTATCTGCTCTTTCTTGTGAGTCTCCTTTTCTGATTTTTCATCAGGATAAGGCGGTTTTGCGAACTTCATTTAAATTTTTACCTAAGGTTGTGAATTCTAACAACATTAGTAGAGAAATTGTGGTTCCTTCGTTGTGTCCTAATCCTAAGAACTCTAAGGAAAGATCGTTGCATTCTTTGGATGTAGTTAGAGCTTTGAAATATTATGTTGAAGCTACTAAAGATTTCCGAAAGACTTCTAGTCTATTTGTTATCTTTTCTGGTTCTAGGAAAGGTCAAAAGGCTTCTGCCATTTCTTTGGCATCTTGGTTAAAATCCTTGATTCATCATGCTTATGTCGAGTCGGGTAGAACTCCGCCTCAAAGGATTACAGCTCATTCGACTAGGTCAGTCTCTACTTCCTGGGCATTTAGGAATGAAGCTTCGGTTGATCAGATTTGCAAAGCAGCAACTTGGTCTTCTTTGCATACTTTTACTAAATTCTACCATTTTGATGTGTTTTCTTCTTCTGAAGCAGTTTTTGGTAGAAAAGTACTTCAGGCAGCTGTTTCAGTTTGATTCTTCTGCTTATATTTTCAGTTTTTTTCATTATAAGATTTAAACTTTATTTTGGGGTGTGGATTATTTTTCAGCGGAATTGGCTATCTTTATTTTATCCCTCCCTCTCTAGTGACTCTTGCGTGGAAGATCCACATCTTAGGTATTCATTATCCCATACGTCACTAGCTCATGGACTCTTGCTAATTACATGAAAGAAAACATAATTTATGTAAGAACTTACCTGATAAATTCATTTCTTTCATATTAGCAAGAGTCCATGAGGCCCACCCTTTTCTGAGGTGGTTATGATTTTTTTGTATAAAGCACAATTATTCCAATTCCTTATTTTATATGCTTTCGCACTTTTTTCTTATCACCCCACTTCTTGGCTATTCGTTAAACTGATTTGTGGGTGTGGTGAGGGGTGTATTTATAGGCATTTTGAGGTTTGGGAAACTTTGCCCCTCCTGGTAGGAATGTATATCCCATACGTCACTAGCTCATGGACTCTTGCTAATATGAAAGAAATGAATTTATCAGGTAAGTTCTTACATAAATTATGTTTTCCTCATTCAGAAATGAGGAAAACCTATCAGAAATAGAGATGCAGCATTCTGGATTGATAACCAGATTATCCACCTTTGTGTCAGAGATTTGAGTATCCTCAGAATTAACCTCTTGTCTGAGGATTAGATATACTTCAAAAGAAAAAGCTATAGCCACTTCTAACCCAATAGCAGAGCTTTCTTCGAAGTAGGAGATAGGAGTGTAGAGTGCAAGATTTGTCCAGTTCTTGCCATCTTCTGATTCAATATGAAATGTCTCCTTACTGGTTTCGGAATCAAGAGTGTCCTCACTAGGAACAGGTATATGAATGCCCACACCAGGGCAAGGTTCAGGAATACCCACATCAGGGCAAGGTACAGGAATATTCTCAATAGGATCAAGTGAAGGAATGCCCTCACCAGGGCAAAGTTCAAGAATTCCCACATCTGGGCAAGGTTCAGGAATATCCTCAGTAGGATCAGGTAAAGGAATGCCCATGCCAGGGCAAGGTTCAGAAGTACCCACATCTGGGCAAGGTTCAGGAATATCCTCAGTAGGATCAGGTGAAGGAATACCCATGCCAGGGCAAGGTTCAACTATAGAAAAAGAAAAAGAACCCACTTTAGAGCCAGGAACCATACTCTCTTCTGAGCAGAGGGCAAGGCTTTCTTCAGGGTTCACAAACGAAGAATTTACAAGATCCACTTTAGAGCCAGGAACCATGGCTATCTTCAGGATCAAGTATTATTACACCCATTTCTGGGTTAAACAAAGGAATACCCATACCAGGGTCAAAAACAGGAGAGTCCACCTTGATGCCAGGTTTAGTAGTATCATCATGGAAAACAGGGACAGGAATAGCCACCGCGGAATCTTCTTGAAGAACTTTTGTACAAGTTTCAGGGTCAAGTACGTCCACTTGCGAACTAGGTTCAATGTTGTCCTCACAGGGTTCAGTATCAAGAATTCCTGTACAGGAAACGGATGTAGTAGAAAATGTAAGTTGATGCGAAGTATCTCCCAAGGAAAACAATTTCTTAGATGCAGTAACAGAAGAATTTTGAGAAGGTGAAGTGTACTGAAATATGCCACTCTCAGGTAGAAGCGGAGGAATTGTGAGACAAAATTCTGACTGAGAAGTTGTCTTGGGTTCAGCAGGCATACTTATTTGAGTTTGAATATCAGAGCTAATTTCTCCAGGGACTCTCTCTGGTAAACTGAAAGGTTGTATATCTGGATCAAAATTATCTTTTGCTTCTAGCACAGGTTTTATTGACATTGAGGCAGCATGAGAGGGATGTAAGAAATCAGTAGTTGGACACAGTGTTTGTAATTGTAGAGTCTGAGAAGAGATACCATTAAATGCTTTAAAAACAGACTGATGGTGACTAGAGACAACATCCAGCTTGGTGTTGACAGTATCATGAGGCAAGAGAGGGTCTGGCACAACAGAATTTGAAACAGGAGATTCAGGCTGAGTTTCCTCTTTGCGCTTCTGATTTTCTGTAGGCAGAAATACTTTCTTCTTCTTTTTCTTAAAGGTCTGATTTTTTTCTGCTGAATCTATGAATACATCCTCTTCATTTACATAGTTAGACTCAAAATCATTTTCACCAAAATGAAAGTCACGAACATCAGTAGATGAAATTCTAGAAAAGTGGTTCTGTCTCTTTAACTCTTTAAAGATCTGATATTTTTCTGCTGAATCTATGGATACATCCTCTTCATTTTCATATTCAGATTCAGAATCAGTTTCACCAAAATGGAATTCACGAACATGTGGAATAGATGAAATTCTAGATAAGTGGTTCTGTCTCTTTAAATATTTAAAGGTCTGAATTTTTTCTGCTGAATCTATGGTTACATTCTCTTCATTTTCATAGTCAGATTCAGGATCAGTTTCACCAAAATGGTAACCACGAACATGAGTAGAGGATACTCTAGAATGGGAGTACTGTGTCTTTTAATATGAAAATCTTCTGTTTTTCTTTTGAGGACAGCTTGGGTCTGAGATAGGTTGTAATCTTTTATTTTCCTTCGAGGGTCGGTGCATCCACTACCACTGCGGATCCCTTTTTAGGCATTAACTTTCTGTCATGATCCAGTGTACATGTGCTCAGGACACAGACCCTCGGGGCAGTGGTAGGGATTTGAAGACACCGACCCCTGACCCGGGGAAGAGTATCCTGGACGTGGATAGATGATATTCTGTGATTCATAGTTGCTAGAAGTTATTGTAGAATAAATGGAGAGTGTAACATTTGTATACAATATATTCTGACTTCACTGTGACTTATAGTTACTTAATAGGATTAGCTGCAGGATTTAATGAGAGAAAAATATAGCAATGTGGAATGTTCAGGCTTTAGAGTAAACTGGTAGAAGATTGACACTTAGATGCAAACTAAGGTTTGTTGCATAAAGAAGACTAAGCAAAAAAAGAGGAAGGGACCTCTCAAAAGACTGCACGAATAGCACTCTACGCCTGGACTAGTAGTGGAGAAAATTGGGAAAATTAAAATATAACTTTTATTTGGTATTTTAAAATAAGACTCACGATTAAAAACAACCAAAAAATTGAAAGCCCATTCCTAAATTATCAGTAAGCCTTTGAGATATCCAAAGTAGTTAAAGGAATTTATATAGGTGGAGAGCTATATCATAGACCACTATTAGACAAAAATAGTGAGGATCAGTATTATAATGTTATTCACAGGGTATGTTGTGATTATATATTCTCAAAGTATATAGATAGAGTATGACACCTTATAGGTGTTTATATGCACTTTTATGGTTGTGTGGTATCACTTTATTTGTGCTTATACCAGCAAGTTCATATTATACTTGAGTTGTGTTGTGTCAATTGTCTATCTCTGAAGTGTCAGATTTACATACAGTAGAGCACACGGACTAAAAAAACTACAATAAACCTAACTCAAAATGGATAGTCTATGGGAAAAAGATAGACTAGCTAGGAAAGAAAAAAGAAATGCAGATCTAAATGACATATTTGACACTAATAGCTCCAGCCCCAATTCTAGCAATTACACCTCCCTAGACTCCATTCTAAGGGACATGCACAAAACTATGTACAAACAAGACAAAGTCTGGTGGAACAGACATTTCTTTGAGAAGTATATTGAAAAATAATTAATCCCTAGAGGCCTTAGAATTCAGCTGTTCCCAGCATTTGAATTCAAAGATTACAAATTAACAGTAGAATGGGAAGAAGCACTGTCAGAATGCTCCGTAAAACTCATGAAAATCCTAATGAAACATGACAGCTCTGAATATGACTTGTTGGAAGACAAAATTAAAGAACTAACTGACAATTTAACAAAATTCCAAACAGACACTGAGTTTGATAAACTATATAAATCCTATCAGAAGGAATTAGACAAACTGGAATTAGAATTGAAAGAAATAAAACAGGGAAAACTGAACAGAGACATCACAGACTTCAAAAATAACAAAGTCTATAAATGGCGTAACAAAAACTTCTATAAAAATCCAGGGAATAAAACTAAATCAACAGTGATCCAAAGTGATATCTCTGACACAGATGGAGAGGAAAATGAACCTGTAAACAATGTAACCCCCAGTACCTCCATAAGTATTCAATCAATCAGAGCATCCAACAAAAATAAGAGAGAGGATTTTTTAGAGCAGGGCGAAAGCACAGACACACCAGGAGAGGAGGGAGGACAAAGCAAAAGACCCACAAGGGGACGTAGACGCAACACGAACAGCAATCAGAGGCACTGGAGACAACAACCCAGAGCCCCGAGTCCCTTCTCTCGCTTACGGAACAATCATTGAGAGTTATCAATCTCTCCACAATAAACCTTTCCAAGGAACATGTTGCAGTTCTATCCAAAGGCCTATCTTTTTGCCCATCCACAGGGATGGATAAATATGAGACGATTAAAGATATTCAACTTTTCATTAGAAAACTATATCTCAAGAAACAATTTACTGAACCCAGCATAGATTGGGGCTGGAATGAAGAGGAGCTAGAAACTATTCAAGATTTGGACACTCTACTAGGAGAGTCAGATGATATTGAGCATGGCAAATGGAGGGATCTAGTTCACACTAAATCTACCTATGTACCTAAGAAAATACACTGCCCTCAAATAGAGGTATTCAATCAGATGGTCTGTAAAGATATTTCAGCTTTACATCCTCTACCGACAACGCCCAATTTAACATACAAGGAAAGACAAGCACTGAAGGATATGAGCACATGGGATGAAGTAGTAATTAGAAATGCAGATAAGGGTGGGAATATTGTAATTTGGCCCCTTGAGATGTATCTGAAAGAAGCCAACAAACAATTAACAGACAAAAACTGTTATATGAGACTTCTAAACAATCCTACTGCTGGTTATCTTAAAATCTATAACCATATGATAAATGAAGCCAAATAGAGCCACATCCTTAATGCAAAAGAAATTACATTTCTACATAGAGACCATCCAATTACACCAACATTTTATCTCATTCCAAAGGTGCACAAGAACAAGCACATACCCCCGGGCAGACCGATTGTGTCAGGAATAGGCTGTTTGACAGAGCAGGCCAGTAAATATATAGATTACAGATTGAGAAGATTTGTACAAGAACTCCCATCTTATGTACAAGATACCATGGAAGTTCTCCAAAGATTAAATGATATTCATACCGCCAAAGATACCTGGTTGGTAACAACTGATGTTGAATCATTATATACCTCAATCAACCATGAAGATGGAATAAATGCAGTCCAGTACTATTTAGACCAAAAATCTGAAGAAGATAAACAACACGATGAATTCATAATTAAACTCCTTAAATTTATTCTTCAATATAATTATTTCATCTTTGATAATAAATACTACCTCCAAACAAGGGGAACAGCCATGGGTACAGCATGTGCACCAACTTATGCGAACCGTTTCCTTGGCTGGTGGAAGGCAGAATATGTATTCACGGAAATTAATAAAAACTACACAGATAAAATCCCTATGTGGCTTCGGTACATAGATGATATCTTCTTCATCTGGGAAGGACCATATCAAGAACTACAGGAATTCATCAATAAACTGAACAACAATAATGTTAACATCAAATTAACTCATGAAGCGAATCAAAACTACATTAACTTCTTGGGGCTATAACAATAATTAAAGATGAAGGAGGTACTATAAAGACAGATCTATTCAGAAAAATTACGGCAACTGACAGCCTACTCCATAACAGCAGTGCACATGCAAGTAACACAATGAAGAGTCTACCCACAGGGGAATTCCTGAGAATCAGGAGAAACTGCTCAGATCTACACACTTTCCAAATGCGTGCTCTAGAATTGGAGAGCAGACTGCTAGAGAGAGGTTACAGCAAAATAACAATTAAAAAATCAAAATACAGAGCACAAGAAACCAACAGACAAGAACTCCTAAGAAAGAAACTTAGATCTAGGAGTGATGCTCCAAGACTTATAACCACATACAACTCTCAAAGCAAAAGAATTAATGAAATTCTGAATAAACACTGGTACATTCTTAAATCTGATCCAACTTTAAAGGACATCATAGGGACAAGACCTTCCATCTCGTACAAACGAACACGTAATATTAAAGATATGATCACAAGCAGCCATTTACAAAGGCATAAAACTAAGACAGCATTAGCACCGGGATCACACAAATGTGGCAACTGTAGTACTTGTAAATATATGATAAAATCTGATCATATAGTAGATCGATTTAGAAACAAACATACCATCAAAGACTACATCAGTTGCCAAACGGAGGGAGTAATATATTTACTCATATGTAAGTGTGAAAAATTCTATGTAGGGATGACGACACGAAAATTGAGAGTGAGAATAATGGAACACCTACGTAACATCAGAAACGCAGAGAAAGATAAGAGAGATGACCAAACTCTAACAAGTGTTGCACAACATTTCCTACAATACCATAAAGCTAATGCTGAAGAATTACAATGCAAAGGTATAGACAGAATAAGATTGGGTATCAGAGGAGGAAATCTTGAAACAGCACTGTTGAAAAGAGAAAGTAGATGGATATACCTTCTAAACACTGTCCAACCATGTGGCATGAATGAAAATAATAATTTTTATGTACATCTTCAAACCTAGATTCGAGGCAACAAACCAAATGTGCCCTAAATAAATACAGAGACAGACACACCAGTTTGATCAAATAATAACATGACAAACATATCTGGCAGAAATAATAAAATCATCAGCTTCTATCTCATTAAAAACAATGTGGCTAATAAACTTAGACAGAAAATACCCATCTTAATAATGTTACAGTATTTT
Source organism: Bombina bombina (assembly GCF_027579735.1). NCBI lineage: Eukaryota > Metazoa > Chordata > Amphibia > Anura > Bombinatoridae > Bombina > Bombina bombina. The sequence goes on from NC_069499.1 coordinate 158,992,965, forward strand.
TAGCTAATAACTGAAACCTATGGATCATATGAACTTCACAAATCTAATTCTTATAGAAATTTCAGTAGTAAATCTACTTTACACACTATAAGCAATTAACTTATAGTATTTTATTCTATTATAAAATAAAAAAGATCACATTTTTTTCCTTGTAACGTCACACTGTATACGTTTCATACACCAGATTGCACTTACTAGTAATCACTATCCCTCACTTGGGAATATATTACACACTTATGCTCAAATTATATTTGTGACACAGCACATAAGAGTATACACTGTATGTGCAATATAACATATTGCATCATATTTTGACTCAGTCAGCCACTATATCTATACAACCAAGGTTGTTCATATAGTTAGATTCTTTATATATTATAGTTTATTTCAATTTAATGTATTCTGTTGTTTTTCACCAGCTATAGCACTTTGTAATATACACATATATAAAAAGTATCTTTGTTTTCTAACACACCATCACAGTGCACTAGATTCTAAAATAAATTGTAATAATACTTTTCTAATTCACATGTGCTCTAGGTATTCAGTGGTCCATAGTACATAAAACACAACAAACCCTAACAGCTATTGTTAACTTTAGAAAATATTTATATTTCAGACAATATCACAGGTACAGATCTATCTGCACCAAATGATTATCTAAGAAAATATCTACTCCTATTTTATTTTTTATTTAATGAATCACAATTTAAACATAAATAAAGTAATTTAAGCCAAATGAATGGCTGTATATGACTTGAAACAAGGGGATGAGAAGCGTGACATAATAGAACAAACGTGATACTTTTAGGAATATGGTATTTTCACAACAATCTGCATAACACTTTATTATGGTAACAAGAAACATCAAAAATTAGGATAAAAATTTGAGGTGAAAATATCGTTATAATGAAATCCTCTAATGCTGTCACATCTATTCCTACAAAGCTGTTTGATTTATTCTAATATTTATCATCAGATATAAAATGCTTCTCCACATGAATTGAAAAATGTCACGCAGAACTTATGGTGATTCATAAAAGTATTCGATACATAGTTCTCTAAGATGGTAACTTCGTTGAGGTTTCTCCCCCTCTCTATCCAATCAGATGCATACCTGCATCTGGCGTCCGTGATTGTCTGGCTCCTATAGCTAGGGTAATAATACAATACCCAGTGATTGGCAGAACTAACCAAACTGACAAGCAGACTATCCAATCAAAATAGGAGATGCTGTTGTGGGACCGGGTCCTCAACCCACTTATATTTCCTAACTTCCGTCGGCTCGCCGCCTTTGAAAAAGCCCGATACGGGCGAAACCGGTCAGGGGGTTGTAGAGCTTAGGGGAGCTCTATTTATTTTTAAAACTTTACCTTAAATTGTTAGCCTATATAGGTGGAAATAGATACAATACCAATACTTAATAATCGGTACAAACAAACTTACAAATATGTTAACTGGTTAAAAAACTGAGCTATCGCTTAACTTAGACCAACAGGATGTACTTAGTTACATACTATTAGAGAGGAATCTTATTTAAACCTGGCTATTTAATTTAAGCGGCATACAGGCATTTTACGCAGAGAATATGTTTTGATACCAATAGGCCTATACTAAGAAGTAATGCAAACGATCACCTCAGGTGCTAACGGTCGGCTGATTGTGCTGCAATTTGTACCAAACTAGTTACTATTGTTATATTGAACTAGCAGGATTGACATTACTGTTGAAATACAAAAAAAGAATAAAATAAACTTTTAACAAGTGGCTTCATAAGAGGGTATAGCACCTTAGCAGCATCAATACAAACCGGATATCTACCGGCACAGTTACAGGGCTATATAAAAACCTTGTACATTAGCACAACCTTAGATGCATGCTTAACTATAGCTAATCCACTAGTTTATTTTCTACAATTTATCGCATATAAATCTTGTCTCCTATGACATTATCCCACTAATATAACAGGGGATTAACTCTATCTTTACATAAAGCAAACAAACAGCAAACATATTGACCTTAGTCATTTGTAATGAGATATACTAAACGCAAATGACATAGTGACTGTAGCAAATAGACTTTTACTTGACAATTTATAGAAAAAATATTTCAACCTGATATGCCGCAAAAATGATGTGCTAACACACACCATTATAGTAATATCAACAAATTAAGCCAGAATTTTATTGCAATATTTAGTAATAAGACACGGACACCATTTTATTCAAGTTGATCTTTATTTCTAGTAATCAATACGTCAACTTAATATAAAACCACACAGTTGGTACTATTCGTTTCTCTATTGCCTTATTGTATATTATCTCAGGGACAATATGAAAGTGATACTAAAGTGATATCACACAGGTACAGAAAATCATAAGTAAGTTTTCATGTTGACTGCAGATAAGGGGTTACATGCAATCTGCATGCTCTTAAAGCTACATTATCCAGTATTAACTTAAATATTACATGAATATGATACTATGTACATAAATATGTGACATCACACAATCAAAAATAAAATCTACAAATACACTCACAAGAGGTTGTGTGCGATTTGAATGCTTTAAAATTCGTTGTGTGCTTTTTTGATTACTTTGAAATTTATTTCAACTCAAGTATAATATGAACTTGCTGGTATAAGCACAAATAAAGTGATACCACACAACCATAAAAGTGCATATAAACACCTATAAGGTGTCATACTCTATCTATATACTTTGAGAATATATAATCACAACATACCCTGTGAATAACATTATAATACTGATCCTCACTATTTTTGTCTAATAGTGGTCTATGATATAGCTCTCCACCTATATAAATTCCTTTAACTACTTTGGATATCTCAAAGGCTTACTGATAATTTAGGAATGGGCTTTCAATTTTTTGGTTGTTTTTAATCGTGAGTCTTATTTTAAAATACCAAATAAAAGTTATATTTTAATTTTCTCCACTACTAGTCCAGGCGTAGAGTGCTATTCGTGCAGTCTTTTTTAGAGGTCCCTTCCTCTTTTTTTGCTTAGTATATTATATACTGCACAGCACCAACTTTTCTGCTATAATATAAATACAGACAAGAACAAGGGTTTTTGTCAGCCAATACTACTATAGAAAAGGTCGCCGTTGTGGTGCCACTGTATTTTGTGTTGTGTCTAAGGTTTGTTGCATGTTCACAGTACATAATATTATATAGAGCTGTATGTCAGAATTAAGCAGAGCATCACAGGTGATAGACAAGTTGCAACTTTTATGCATTAATTACTGTTTGTGCATATATATTTGCAAACTAAGGTTTGTTGCAGGTTCACAGTACATAATATTATATATAGCTGTATGTCAGTAATAAGCAGAGCAGCGCAGGTTTAGTCAAGTTGAAAGTTTAAGGCACCAATTACTGTTTGTGCATATATTGGAGAATCACATGAAAGCTTTTAACTGAACACATAGATGCAGAGTTCTGAATATGTTAACATATTTGTAGATGGATATTTCAGCTATGACAACTTGTTGCAGAGAATAGTTATAAAGTTCTGAGTAAGATGCTGTTGTTATAATTAGAGAGTGATGATAACCGAAAGTATACTTGTGATTTATAATAAAGTTCAGAGTTTGTTAAGTAGCAGTGTCCAGGAAACTGAATGGAATTATTTGGATACTTGCGATTTGATGATTTTAAGCATAGGTAATAGAAAAGGCTGTAGCTGGAATATGTGGGTAAATTCATGCAGGAAACAGTCACAGACCTCTGTTGTTCAGGATCACAACTTCAAAGTTAATGCAAAGCACATTAGGCCTGAGAAGACTTAAAAAGAGGCTGAGGAAATCAGGTGCATGAATGATTAATCAGGCAGGCAAGCTGAATGCAAATACTGCCCAAACCAGCATGATTGTTAGAAGCAGGGAAGGCAGTCTTAAAGGGACAGTGATATTAGGCTGAGATATGTTACACAATATCTGAGGAAGGATCTTCTGAATCAGATAGATCCTCATCAGAGGTGGATAATTCATTATGTTGTCGGTCATTTGAAATTTCATCAACTTTATGAGAAGTTTTAAAAGACCTCTTACGCTTATTAGAAGGTGGAAATGCAGACATAGCCTTCTGAATAGAATCAGTAACAAATTCTTTAAAATTCATAGGTATATCATGTACATTAGAAGTTGAAGGAACTGCAACCGGCAATGTACTATTACTGATTGACACACTATCTGCATGTAAAAGTTTATCATGACAACTTATACAAATGACATTAGGAGAAATAATCTCCACAATTTTACAACAAATGCACTTAGCTTTGGTATAACCGATGTCAGACAGCAAAGTTCCAACAGATACTTCTGAGGCAGGATCAGATTGAGACATCTTGCAGAATGAAAAAGAAAAAACTTCATATAAAGCAAAATTATCAATTTCCTTATATGACAGTTTCAGGAATGGGGGAAAAATGCAAATAGCATAGCCCTCTGACATAGAAAAAGGCAAGAGGCAAATAGCAATGGGGTAATAAATAATGAAAAAAGTTTGGCGCCAAGTATGACGCACAACGTAACTTAGAAACATTTTTGGCGCCAACCATGTCCGGAAATGACACACTCACGTCACTAACGACGCAACCCTGTGTGAAACCTCTGCGTCAATTACAACGCCGGAAATGACGAACTTGCATCAACGGACGTGCTTTTCGTGCCAAAATATTCTCGCACCAAGAATGACGCAATAAAGTGTAGCATTTGGCGCACCCGCGAGCCTAAGTCAGCCCGCAATTTGAAACAAAGTAGTCAATTGAAAAAAAGACTAAACCCCAGGTAAGAAAAATATTTCTTAATATTAACTTTCCCAAATATGAAACTGACAATCTGCAAAAGGAAATACATGAACCTGACTCATGGCAAATATAAGTACAATACATATATTTAGAACTTTATATAAATGCATAAAGTGCCAAAACCATATCTGTGGTGTCTTAAGTAATAAAAACATACTTACCCAAAGACATCCATCCACATATAGCAGATAGCCAAACCAGTACTGAAACAGTTATCAGTAGAGGTAATGGTATATGAGAGTATATCGTCGATCTGAAAAGGGAGGTAGGAGATGAATCTCTACGACCAATAACAGAGAACCTATGAAAAAGACCCCTGTTAGGAAAATCATTGCATTTAATAGGTGATACTCTCCACGTCCCTCTGACATTCTCTGTACTCTGAGAGGAATCAGGCTTCAAAATGCTGAGAAGTGCATGTCAACGTAGAAATCTTAGCACAAACTTACTTCACCACCTCCATAGGAGGCATAGTTTGTAAAACTGAATTGTGGGTGTGGTGAGGGGTGTATTTATAGGCATTTTGAGGTTTGGGAAACTTTGCCCCTCCTGGTAGGATTGTATATCCCATACATCACTAGCTCATGGACTCTTGCCAATTACATGAAAGAAAGTATGACTTTAGATTTGTTTTTCCTGTAAAGCAGTAATACAAGGAGATTAAAGAAAGACCTTCCTTATAAACTGTTCAATGCCACTTGTGTTGCTACCAAAAAAAATATATTATGTTTTTTAGACTTAGACAATACTATTTCACTGAAGTCCCCTTCATAATTAAAGTTATATCTGATAAACGTTAGCAATGCATTTAAGCGGAATATTGGTCTAGTATTTTGAAAAGTTTACTCCTTTTAAGATGTTTCTTAACAAAGTAATGCTTGTTTTTGTGTCTTTAAAATGTATCAACTACAGCAATACTTCCAAGGAAACCTTACCCTGGTGTCTATCTTTTTTCAACATTTTTGTGTACTAATCCAATTGCATTGATTGTACAATTAAATGCAAATTGTACAGTTTGATTCATAGATATTATGCCTCTGCATAATTATTAGATAAATATTGACAGATAGCCTTAATTTATGTGCTGCCTTGTTTAAAGAGACATTGAACTAAATATTGAATCCCCATGAAATATGTAATTAATGGAAATTTTTGCCGTATTCATTATTTTATTTTTTATATTTTTAAGTTTGCTGTAAAATACCTGTGAGAATTGTGCTTGTTCCACTTATTCCGAAATTGTCAGGCGGTAGCTTAAATTGCTTTAGACTTATTCCCATGCACAGTCTACCCCACCCATGGTGTCAGCAGAACCATACTGTGCATACACAGAAAGGACCTAAAGGCCTCATAATCCATTGGTTAACTAGAGTCGGGAAGCTACAAATAGATTTTTCTTTTTTTTTCCAAACAAAAACAGTAATTTTGAAATTAGCTCACATTTATGACAAAACATTAGACATTATATATAAAACACAGCTGTAAATAATATCTTTTGATGTCCTTTAAAGCATTGATAAGAATATTCTTTGAATATCCACTTCTCAACAAACTATAGTGTGAAGATTTTTAAATTGAACATACAATTTCAAAGGCTATATCCTTTCACACACACACACACACACACATATATATGTATATATATATATATATATATATTCATTTTTTATTAGTGCACAGTGTTGTATTTTTACTATTTAATCCACATTTGAAGAGATGCTATTAGATCTTTAATAGTTTGTTGTTCCCAGCTCAGCAAATGGACTGGATTTTTGGACATTTCTTTTACTCACAGATATGCTTTATTAACAACATTATATTTTCCAGGAACAGAACATAGTTGCATATTTAGTGCCCTGCCACACTCAACTCTAGGATCTGTACTTACTCATTCATTTTTTTATATAGAGGGAAATGTTGGTTGCCTAGAGTTACTTCCAATTCATTAAAAAATCCTAAATTAAAGGACCCATGATTACACCCTAAAAAAGCGTGAGCACTGAACGGAGCAGATAAAGATGATTTTAATGGTTGCAGTGTAGCTGTAATTGATTGTACCGTTAGTATGTGAATCAGGAGTGAAAAATTATAACTTTACAGTTTACCGTAGTACTCTTGTTGCCAAGTAGGCATTGAATCAAGGACTGAAAATAAATGTGCTATAAAAGTCTTAGTTGATGTTCAATAGTTAGACAAGTAGTAATTAAAAACCAGTTGCAGAAGTTTTGTTTGCTTGGTTTTCTTTCAGTAATGTATTTGAGGGCTTCTATTTCTCCTTCGCCCCCTATAAGATTATGGGATGACTGTCATATAGCCTTGCTACCAGATTCATAGATTCTTGTGTTCCGACACAGTAATGCTGATGAGTCCCAGAAGGAAGAAACATATAGGGGCATATTTATGATTGTGCGAGCGGACATAATCCGATATTGCGGATCATGTCAGCTGCACATCGATAAATGCCGACAGCATACGCTCTCAGCATTTATCATTGCACTACTAGTTCTTGTTAACTGCTGTTGCAATGCCGCCCCCTCAGATTCGCGGCCAATCGGCCGTTACAGGGGATATCAATCAACCCGATCATATTCGATCGTGTTGATTTCTGGCAATTTCTGTCCGCGGCCTCAGAGCAGGCTTACAGGTTATGGAGCAGCAGTATTTAGACCGCTGCTTCATAACTTCTGTTTCCAGCGAGCCTGAAGGCTCGCTGGAAACATGGGTCAACAAGCCCCATAAATCTCTGATTATGTTTGACTTATGCATTTCACTCTGTACTGTGTTTAAAATCATTGTAAAGATTACAACACAACAGTCAGCAATGAACTTACAATAACTCTAAACTGACCACACTATTAGTACTCCTTTGCATGTTCTGCCCATTTCTTTTATACATAGTGAAAATATTGTATTTTCTGGAATTTTGATATGGTCTATTATATATGCAGCCTGATATGAAAATGCATATATAATTTTATTTGCTTGAAAATGCAAAAATCCAATGATTCAGGGAAGAACCTGAGTTTTAAGCATTTCTACCATAGTGTTTGGTCTTCCATGTACCATTGCATGCCTCTCATTGTGTTTGTGGAACCCAGTGTTTTCAGTTTATGTTGCAATGAACAAAATTGATGTATCTGTGAATAATAATAACTTTACATTTGTTACTTTATGTATGTTTTGTTCCAGGTATTTGCTATATAAACATATAATTGCACCAACAAAAAGACATCAATGGGTCCACTGGAGAAGGCTTGTTATAGTTGTTCTGATCTTAAAGGTTAAATTGTTTGGGCTCAGTTCTAGGAGTAATTTGAGGTCTGTGGCAAATCTCTCTCTAAAGCAATTACACATCTCTTAATCTATGCACTGAGAACAGAAAATCTTTAACTAATCTGTATCTCTTGTGCTTTTCCAAGGGCTCAAGAGTGTGCTGTTCATTTTTTTTTTCTTTTATTATTTTTTTTTAGTCATTAAGAATTAAGATACAATATGACATTATTCTTTGGTAATCAAACTAATGAGCTCCACAATAAATTTTCCAAGGACAAAACATTAACCATTCCCTTTTAATAAAACATTAAATGTCTCGTTCAGCAATTTCTCTCATTAATCTTTAAGACCAAGTTGCTTACACAACATTTATTTGGTGTTAAACACATTTACTAGTCCAGTTAGAAAACTTGACATATTTTTCTGTAATTTATGGTCATGTGACAATATGGAATCTAAAAATATTTTAATTTTTTTTAGGTTTTATGATAACCGGGATCTTCACTTGTAATTCTTAATGGCTACAAACAGCATAGGATTTAAAAAGATATCTGTTTGAAACCGGATTAGATATCCAAAGTGGCTACATTTTATTTTTCCTTCTCTTATGCTGAGGGATCCTTTTGTCCTGTGATGCTTGTAGCTTTTGAGGGCTGAACGTATACACTTAGAATATTCCTTTATTATACAAATTTAATCATAAAATTTGTTATTATGGAGAGGTTTGGTTTACATATGACTATGTTCTAAATTAATACAACTTTACTGAGTTATGAAATTATGTGCAACAAACTGTCCAAATTTTCTGCCCAGTGATTTAACCTATGGTCAGAACTTGTTCTAAGAAAATTCTGAAATGTTTTTTGTTGTTGTTTTTTGTGTGTGCTACTTCTTAACCATTTCCTGACGGTACTTATTTGTCTACATTGGAACATTGAGTTCAATGATGGGATCGTTTCAGGGGGGCACCCCTTCCAGCCCGAGATCCCATTCAGGAAGCACCTATGGCTTCAGTACAAACAGCTAGGATGTTTCATGCCGTCCTAAAGAGCCCAGCTCAGTTAGGACAGGATGGAAAGTCCTAATGGCAGGAAGGAGTTAAAGGGACAGTCTACCATAGAATTGTTATTGTTTTAAAAGATAGATAATCCCTTTATTACCCATTCCCCAGTTTTGCATAACAAGCACAGTTATATTAATACACCTTTTACCTCTGTGATTACCTTGTATCTAGGAACCTTCTTCCAGCCCCCTGATCACATGACTGTGACTGTTTACTATCTATTGACTTGCATTTAGCATTGTTTTGTGCTAAATCTTAAATAACCCCCTGTGCCTGAACACAGTGTTATCTATATGGCCCACGTGTACTTTCTGTCTCTTTGTGTTGAAAAGAGATTTTAAAAGCATGTGATAAAAGGCTTAGAAATTAGCATATGAGCCTACCGATGTTAAGTTTAATCTAAGAATACCAAGAGAAAAAAGCATATTTGATGATAAAAGTAAATTGAAAAGTTGATTAAAATTAAAGTTCTATCTGAATAATGAAAGTTTAATTTATACTAGACTGTCCCTTTAAGAGATTTTAATATTAAATTAACTGTGATTAACAGAGAGAGTTTCTTCTTTTTTTTGTGGGGGGGGGGTGGGTGGAGAGTTTTGATGCCAATACTATTAGGTATAAGTGCAAATCAAAAGGGAACCTCCCTTTTACCACTCAATGCAATTCCATAGAGTAATCATGAATGCAAATAGGAGAGATTTTAGCAAGTAGTTTTAACAGACATAGTAAGATATTCTATAAGAACATTTTCTTTCCAATGGCATGAAGAGTCCACAAATTCATTTATTAATGTTGGGAATGTCAATGCCTATCCACCAGGAGGAGGCAAAAACACCCAGCCAAAGCTTAAGTATCCCTCCCACTTCCCATACTCCTCCAGTCATTCTTTGCCCGTGTAACTTGCATTGCCTCTGCTGAGGCTTCTTTTGGGAGAAAAGTGCTTCAAGAGGTGGTGCCTTTAGTTTAGGTCTGCCTGCCTTATTTCCCTCCCTGTTCATTCTCTGTCCTCTATAGCTTAGGTATTGGATTCCCAACATTAATGCCATTGGAAAGAAAACAAAATTTATGCTTACCTGATAAATTATTTTCTTTTCTGACATGGAGAGTCCACGAACCCGCCCTTTTGGTTTTAAAGGTGGCATGTTTTCCTAATCTTCTGGCATCTCTATACCCCTAGTGTTTCTTCTACTTTCGTTATATCCTCGGCTGAATGACTGGGGGCGTATGGGAAGTGGAAGGGATACTTAAGCTTTGGCTGGGGTGTCTTTGCCCCCTGCTGGTGGACAGGCATTGAAATTCCCAACAGTAATGGATTAATTTGGGGACTCTCCATGCCAGGAAAGAAAATAATTTATCAGGTAAGTATAAATGCAGTTTTTGCTACAAATAAGGACTACGCTGCTTGTGTGTTACATTCATTTGTATGCAGCTTGTTTGGTGCATATGTTATAAATGTGTCTGACTACTAACTTCAAAGCATTGCAGTATTTGAACAACTTTGAACTCTTGGTTTTTTAATTGGACGAGGATATTTTGACTCTAATGTTTATTTTATACAGTGATTTTGTTATTGCATTTTTTATTATGTTTAACGCAGGTAAGTCATTTAACCCTTAACATTCAGGGAGTTATTTGTTTAATTACATTGCTCTGTTAATGTCTTGTGCCTACAATTACTTAGAAAGCTTTTAGCTACTGAATATTCTCAGACATAGGCAATGAGATTCATGGGAGCATTACTCTCTGTAGCTATAGATATAGGAAACAGTAATATCCAAGATGAGCACTTGGTTACTACAGTGTAACAACTCTACCATGGAGTTTGTAACATAATATTTTTGGTGGGTAATTAACAGATCCGCTTTATAGGAGTAAAATAAATTACTACGGTTCAGATAATATTAGGTAGCCCATAAATGTAATTTCACTTAGTAAACATAAATGTCTTTAATACATATTATAATGTATCCACTTTTTTTCTGCTAATGCTTAGCTTTTTTGACATGCATATAGAATATACTCAAAAGGAATATGGAACCCAAAATTTTTCTTTTTTGATTTAGAAAGAGCATACAGTTTTAAACATGTTTGCCATTTACTTCTATTATCACATTTGTTTACTTTATACCTACATGGCAGGAAATCGTGCTGCGATCTAGTGCTCTTGCAAATGGATAACATACTTGGATAAAATAGAAAGTTGTCTAAAATAACATGCTCTATCTGAATCATGAAAGAAAAAAAATTGGGTTTGATATCCCTTTAATGTGAGTATTATTTTGGTAGCAAATTGAATGGTTAGTCAAAACATCGAAGACTGAATACAGTTTCATTGCAGTCTGTGGCGAGTATCAAATCCTTACAGGAAGCAACCTAAAGCAATGATAAAAATAAGATGCTCAACAAAGGATTATGAGTTTGTAGGTCTAAGTAATTATGATTAAGTGGATCTCACTTTGCCACAAAGTATAATATCTCAGTTCATCATAAACCATAAACCCTTTGTCCATAGATTCAACGATAATAATAATAATGAGAGCACAAAGAAATATTGCAGTATGTATTAATATGTAAGCAGGATTTAGCAAATATTTTTGACAATGTACATTTGAAGTAACTAAAGGCAAGTTGAACATGTGCCAAAGTTGTAAGAATTAACAATAGTTCTTTGTTGATTCACAGTTTTGAGAGCTCACTGATATCTATTGCTATCTGACATTGGCCTTGTGTTTAGCTACATGAAGATTCTTTCAACATCAAAGTATATGAATAGGAAATGAGATTTTTTTCTCTGTGTGTGTTACAATAATTAGCCGCATTTAACAGTGGAAACAATAGGTAACAGACAACGAAATTTAGTAGAGGAAAGAAATGTCTATACTTAGACACGTTTCTGGGTAATTTATTGGCTAATTTGCATTCTCTGAAAATGTGAATTCCGTTTCCAGTCTGTTTTACAACTTACAAAAAACATATAGGCAGAATGTCCAAACTTTACCAGGAAAAAAATAAATAATAAGTTAGTGCTTTGGTTCCTAATTCTTTAGCAAAAACATTTACTATATTATAACCATTATTTTCATTGTTAATTAATGACATCCAACATCCTTCAATATGCATAGACAAATGAAATTACATTTACGCTCGGGCTTGGTGCTTTCTTGCAATAGCCTGCTATGTATGCTGGAATACAGAAAAGTGTCTCTTCTGACAGGGATGGAATAGTTATTATTTATATCAATTACAGTTGGTATGTTAAATTTGACACCTACAACTTTGCTTGTGTGTGCTACAGAATATAGAGTACGATTTATTTAATGACTGTTCAGAGGAACAGAAACATCAGTAGGACCTATCTACGTTAACAGCCTTTCAATTAAGTGAATCAAGTAGGAGATGAGAAATTCATTAAAAAAACAAAAATTAGCCAGTTGGTTGAGCTATGCCAACCCCTGAGGTGCATGTTTTGAGCACAAGCCAGATATGACTCCTCATACTATACATTAAAAATCCTATATTATATTTATGCATTCACTAGTAATAGACATGTTTAGTATATTCAGTATTTTTTATTTCCTTTTAAATAAAACATCTGTTCCTTTTTATATTAGTTTTGTTTTACGTTCATTTGAAAATGTGAATGTATCTTCATAAATATAACGTTGTTTTTACGGTTACTTATTGAATTGCACATTTTGATGGTGTATATGTTTGATTACTTTTTGGCCTTTTTTTTACTCATTTGATTTATTCTAAAATTTATTTAAAAAAAAAATTAAAAAAAGGATTATTATAATAATAAGTATTGGTTATTGGAATTGATGGTCATACATAAAAACTATTTAAATCATCAGGGCTGAGATACATAAAGAAAAAATTTATTAAGTATGCCTCTTGAAAGAAAGCACTATTCCAATAAGAACTGCAGGATACTTTACAGTGGATAACAGTGAGTAGAAAAATAAAAATCATAGCCAATGACATAAGCAAGACAACTTTATATTTGAAGGGAAGAACAGCTGCCAAGATGGGCAAAAAAGGTAAGTGGAGGGCCTCAGGGTTCTATCTTTGGTCCGCTTCTCTTTAACCTGTTTATTGACGATCTTGATCGTCAAGTGTCTGTTTTTGCAGATGATACAAAATTAAATAAGGTAATACAATCTGGACGGAATGTTACCTCTCTACAAAGAGACTTGGATAAATGAGGGGACTGGGCAGGCAAGTGGCAGATGAGATTCAATTTAAATAAATGCAAAGACCTAGTCTTAAATATGCAATACAATTTTGAGCAACCCTTTTAAAAAGGAATTTATAGAACTAGAAGAAGTGTAGAGGAGGGTGACAACATTGATAAGGGGAATGGAAGATGTGCATTATGATGAAAGGGTGGAAAGGTTGCAATTATTCACTCTTAAAAAGAGTCATCTCCAAGGATATATGATTACATTATACAACTAACATGTTTATCAGTAAGACTGCACAAAGGGCAAGAGATAATCCATTGAGACTCGGGGAAAAGTATTTCTCACAGAGTTCATCTAAAGGTTCTTTACAGTAAGAACAATAAGGATATAGAGTTATCTTCCTAATTAGTTGCTTTAGCAAGTTTATAAGACGCTCTTAAAAAAAAGTCTAGATTTTTTTTTATTTTATTTTTTGGCAAGCAGGATATACAGGTATATAACAGTTTTCACAGTATAGTAGCTTTTTTTTTTTTTTTTTTTTTTGAAACGGCTTTATTGTATATAAATCAGTTTTACAAAGGTTTGAAGACGCAGCTCCGGAATACAAAGTACAACAATAGCTGTAGATTTTTATGGATAACATTAGCAGAGCCTAAAGCTCTTCAATATTGGATAGCAGCAACCTCCTCCTGAATAAATGCTAAACTGAACAATAAAAATGTCCAACAGGGCTACTTAGTATCTACTTAATGGTCGGATAGTCCACTTGAGAGTCCGTTTGGAGGTTATCCTTACTAAGGAAGAGGTTTACTGAAAGTCAAGCATTGAGTATCCATCTGGTATAACATATTTCAACATTTAAATATCAGAAAACAAAAGGTCCCGGTCCGCCCGCCCCCCTTTCAGTCGCAGTATAGTAGCTTTTTAATCTAAGGAGAAATCAAATTGCTACTTTGGAATTAAAGGGTGTTTTTACCTTTGAGGCACAATTGGAAATGGCTTAAATTTTATTTCTTTCATGTAATTAGCAAGAGTCCATGAGCTAGTGACGTATGGGATATACATTCCTACCAGGAGGGGCAAAGTTTCCCAAACCTTAAAATGCCTATAAATACACTCCTCACCACACCCACAATTCAGTTTTACAAACTTTGCCTCCGATGGAGGTGGTGAAGTAAGTTTGTGCTAGATTCTACGTTGATATGCGCTCCGCAGCAAGTTGGAGCCCGGTTTTCCTCTCAGCGTGCAGTGAATGTCAGAGGGATGTGAGGAGAGTATTGCCTATTTGAATACAGTGATCTCCTTCTACGGGGTCTATTTCATAGGTTCTCTGTTATCGGTCGTAGAGATTCATCTCTTACCTCCCTTTTCAGATCGACGATATACTATTATATATACCATTACCTCTGCTGATTCTCGTTTCAGTACTGGTTTGGCTTTCTACAAACATGTAGATGAGTGTCCTGGGGTAAGTAAATCTTATTTTCTGTGACACTCTAAGCTATGGTTGGGCACTTTGTTTATAAAGTTCTAAATATATGTATTCAAACATTTATTTGCCTTGACTCAGAATGTTCAACATTCCTTATTTTTTCAGACAGTCAGTTTCATATTTGGGATAAATGCATTTGTTTCAATCATTTTTTCTTACCTTAAAAAATTTGACTTTTTCCCTGTGGGCTGTTAGGCTCGCGGGGGCAGAAAATGCTTCATTTTATTGCTTCATTCTTGGCGCGGACTTTTTTGGCGCAAAAATTTTTTTTTCTGTTTCCGGCGTCATACGTGTCGCCGGAAGTTGCGTCATTTTTTGACGTTTTTTTTGCGTCAAAAATGTCGGCGTTCCGGATGTGGCGTCATTTTTGGCGCCAAAAGCATTTAGGCGCCAAATAATGTGGGCGTCTTTTTTGGCGCTAAAAAATATGGGCGTCATTTTTGTCTCCACATTATTTAAGTCTCATTATTTATTGCTTCTGGTTGCTAGAAGCTTGTTCACTGGCATTTTTTTCCCATTCCTGAAACTGTCATTTAAGGAATTTGATCAATTTTGCTTTATATGTTGTTTTTTTCTTTTACATATTGCAAGATGTTCCACGTTGCAACTGAGTCAGAAGATACTTCAGGAAAATCACTGCCCAGTGCTGGAGCTACCAAGCTAAGTGTATCTGCTATAAACTTTTGGTATCTGTTTCTCCAGCTGTTGTTTGTATTGCATGTCATGTCAAACTTATTAATGCAGATAAAATTTCCTTTAGTACTGTTACATTACCTGTTGCTGTTCCGTCAACATCTAATTTTCAGAGTGTTCCTGATAACATAAGAGATTTTATTTTTTAAATCCATTAAGAAGGCTATGTCTGTTATTTCTCCTTCTAGTATACATAAAAGTCTTTTAAAACTTCTCTTTTTTCAGATGAATTTTTAAATGAACATCATCATTCTGATACTGTTTATGGTTCTTCTGGTTCAGAGGTTTCTGTCTCAGAGGTTGATGCTGATAAATCTTTGTATTTGTTCAGGATGGAATTTATTCGTTCTTTACTTAAAGAAGTATTATTTGCATTAGAAATAGAGGATTCTGGTCCTCTTGATACTAAATGTAAACGTTTAAATAAGGTTTTTAAATCTCCTGTAGTTATTCCAGAAGTGTTTTATCTCCCTGATGCTATTTCTGAAGTAATTTCCAGGGAATGGAATAATTTGGGTAATTTATTTACTCCTTTTAGACGTTTAAGCAATTATATCCTGTGCCATCTGACAGATTAGAGTTTTTTGGGACAAAAATCCCTAAGGTTATGGGGTTGTCTCTACTCCTGCTAATGTATTACTATTCCTACGGCAGATAGTACTTCATTTAAGGATCCTTTAGATAGGAAAATTGAATCCTCTCTAAGAAAAGCTTACTTATGTTCAGGTAATCTTTTTAGACCTGCTATATTTTTAGCGGATGTTGCTGCAGCTTCAACTTTTTGGTTAGAAGCTTTAGCGCAACAAGTAACAGATCATAATTTTATAGCATTATTATTATTCTATAACATGCTAATAATTTTATTGGTGATACCTTCTTTTGATATCATTAGAGTTGATGTCAGGTATATGTCTCTAGCTATTTTAGCTAGAAAAGCTTTATGGATTAAACTTGGAATGCTGATATGTCTTCTAAGTCAACTTTGCTTTCCCTTTCTTTCCAGGGTAAATAATCATTTTCGTTCCTTTCCTCACAACAAGGAACAAAAGCCTGATCCTTCATCCTCAGGAGCGGTATCAGTTTGGAAACTATTTCCAGTTTGGAATATATCCAAGCCTTATAGAAACCTATAGCCAGCTCCTAAGTACCTATGAAAATGCGGCCCTTATTCCAGCTTAGCTGGTATGGGGCAGATTACGTTTTCTTCAAAGAAATTTGGATCAATTCCGTTCTCAATCTCTGGTTTCAGAACATTGTTTCAGGAAGGTACAGAATTGGCTTCAAGTTAAGGCCTCCTGCTAAGAGATTTTTTTCTTTTCCCGTGTCCCAGTTAACACAGCAAAAGCTCAGCATTTCTGAAATGTGTTTCAGATCTAGAGTTGGCTGGAGTATTTATGACAGTTCCAGTTCTGGAACAGGGGCTGGGGTTTTATTCTATCTCTTCATTGTACCAAAGAAGGTCAATTCCTTCAGACCAGTTCCGGATCTATCATTATTGAATCGTTATGTTAGGATACCAACATTCAAGATGGTTACTGTAGGACTATCCTGCCTTTTGTTTAGCAAGGGCATTATATGTCTACAATAGATTTACAGGATGTGTATCTGCATATTCCGATTCATCCAGATCACTTTTAGTGTCTGAGATTCTCTTTTTAGACAAGCATTACCAGTATTGTGGCTCTACCGTTTGGCCTAGCCTCAGTTCCAAGAATTTTTTTCAAAAGTTCTCGGTGCCCTTCTTTCTGTAATCAGAGAACGGGGTTTTGGTATTTCCTTATTTGGACGTTATCTTGGTACTTGCTCAGTCTTCTCATTTTCGAAGAATCTCATACGAATCGACTTGTGTTGTTTCTTCAGTTCATGGTTGGAGGATCAATTTACCAATCAGTTCATTGATTCCTCAGACAAGGGTAACCTTTTTAGGTTTCTAGATAGATTCAGTGTCTATGACTCTGTCCTTGTCAGACAAGAGAAGTTTAACATTGATATCAGCTTGTCAAAACCTTCAGTCACAATCATTCCCTTTGGTAGCCTTATGCATGGAAATCTGCCGCATCAGATGCGATCTCCTTTGCTCGTTTTCACATGCGACCTCTTCAGCTCTGTATGCTGAACCAATGGTGCAGGGATTACTCAAAGATATCTCAATTAATATCTTTAAACCGATTTTACGACACTCTCTGACATGGTGGACAGATCACCATTGTTTAGTTCAGGGGGCTTCTTTGTTCTTCCGACCTGGACTATAATCTCAACAGATGCAAGTCTTACCGGTTGGGGAGCTGTGTGGGGGTATCTGACGGCACAAGGGGTTTGGCCTCTTCTGAAGAGAGAGTTGTTCATTTGTTTTCAGATAGACAATGTCACAACTGTGGCATACATCAATCATCAAAGTCCTTTGGCTATGAAAGAAGTATCTCGAATTTTGGTTTGGGCGGAATCCAGCTCCTGTCTAATCTCTGCGGTTCATATCCCAGGTATGGACAATTGGAAAGCGGATTATCTCAGTCGCCAAACGTTGCATCCGGGCGAATGGTCTCTTCACTCAGAGGTATTTCTTCAGATTGTTCAAATGAGGGAACTTCCAGAAATAGATCTGATGGCTTCTCATCTAAACAAGAGACTTCCCAGGTATCTGTCCAGATCCCGGGATCCTCAGGCGGAGGCAGTGGATGCATTATCACTTCCTTGGAAGTATCATCCTGCCTATATCTTTCCGCCTCTAGTTCTTATTCCAAGAGTAATCTCCAAGATTCTGAAGGAATGCTCGTTTGTTCTGCTGGTAGCTCCGGCATGGCCTCACAGGTTTTGGTATGCGGATATTGTCCGGATGGCCTCTTGCCAACCGTGGACTCTTCCGTTAAGACCAGACCTTCTGTCTCAAGGTCCTTTTTTCCATCAGGATCTGAAATCCTTAAATTTAAAGGTATGGAGATTGAACGCTTGATTCTTGGTCAAAGAGGTTTCTCTGACTCTGTGATTAATACTATGTTACAGGCTCGTAAATCTGTATCCAGAGAGATATATTATAGAGTCTGGAAGACTTATATTTCTTGGTGTCTTTCTCATAATTTTTCTTGGCATTCTTTTAGAATACCGAGAATATTACAGTTTCTTCAGGATGGTTTAGATAAGGGTTTGTCCGCAAGTTCCTTGAAAGGACAAATCTCTGCTCTTTCTGTTCTTTTTCACAGAAAGATTGCTATTCTTCCTGATATTCATTGTTTTGTACAAGCTTTGGTTCGTATAAAGCCTGTCATTAAGTCAATTTTCTCCTCCTTGGAGTTTGAATTTGGTTCTGGGGGCTCTTCAAGCTCCTCCATTTGAACCTATGCATTCATTGGACATTAAATTACTTTCTTGGAAAGTTTTGTTCCTTTTGGCCATCTCTTCTGCCAGAAGAGTTTCTGAATTATCTGCTCTTTCTTGTGAGTCTCCTTTTCTGATTTTTCATCAGGATAAGGCGGTGTTGCGAACTTCTTTTGAATTTTTACCTAAGTTGTGAATTCCAACAACATTAGTAGAGACATTGTGGTTCCTTCATTATGTCCTAATCCTAAGAATTCTTTGGATGTTGTTAGAGCTTTGAAATATTATGTTGAAGCTACTAAGTCTTTCCGAAAGACTTCTAGTTTATTTGTTATCTTTTCCGGTTCTAGAAAGGCCAGAAAATTTCTGCCATTTCTTTGGCATCTTGGTTGAAATCTTTAATTCATTTTGCCTATGTTGAGTCGGGTAAAACTCCGCCTCAGAGGATTATAGCTCATTCTACTAGGTCAGTTTCTACTTCCTGGGCGTTTAGGAATGAAGCTTCGGTTGATCAGATTTGCAAAGCGGCGACTTGGTCCTCTTTGCATACTTTTTCCAAATTCTACCATTTTGATGTATTTTCCTCTTCTGAAGCAGTTTTTGGTAGAAAAGTACTTCAGGCAGCGGTTTCAGTTTGAATCTTCTGCTTATGTTTTTCATGAAACTTTATTTTGGGTGTGGATTATTTTCAGCAGGAATTGGCTGTCTTTATTTTATCCCTCCCTCTCTAGTGACTCTTGCGTGGAAAGATCCACATCTTGGGTAATCATTATCCCATACGTCACTAGATCATGGACTCTTGTTAATTACATGAAAGAAAACATAATTTATGTAAGAACTTACCTGATAAATTCATTTCTTTCATATTAGCAAGAGTCCATGAGGCCCGCCCTTTTTTGTGGTGGCTATGATTTTTTTGTATAAAGCACAATTATTCCAATTCCTTATTTTATATGCTTTCGCACTTTTTTCTTATCACCCCACTTCTTGGCTATTCGTTAAACTGAATTGTGGGTGTGGTGAGGGGTGTATTTATAGGCATTTTAAGGTTTGGGAAACTTTGCCCCTCCTGGTAGGAATGTATATCCCATACGTCACTAGCTCATGGACTCTTGCTAATATGAAAGAAATGAATTTATCAGGTAAGTTCTTACATAAATTATGGGTTTTTTTGGTCTTTTTTGGATCAACAGCAGTAACATGAATTTGTGAAAGGTTCAACGTGAGTCTTTTTTCAACCTCTATTTCTATGTAACTATGTTAGTCAGTAGGAGCTAAATGATTGGTACAATGTTGCAAAAGAGTGAATATTTGGTAGCTGGCCCCTGTCGATAGACAGAATGGAGTTTTAACTAATATCTTTATAAAGAATTTCAGACTAGTAACTAACAACACACAATAGATCATTACATATCTGGATATCCCTCTATAGAACACGTCAGCTATTAGTGTTTCCACTGTAGCCAGGCTGGTAATATTCAAATGACTTTCACAATTCCTCCAATTTTTGCTTCCAAATATCGATTTCTAAATATGGATTCGCTAGTGCAGTGCTGGTCTAGGAAACTTTACGCATACACAGGAAGTACAACAAGAGCCATCACTTATTAGACCTCAACAGCTCACTTACTTGCTGCAGAGTAAAGCTGGTAATGGATATCCAAACCACTCTCAAAATAAGTTATGGTGAGCATAAAGATAAGGGGAGAAAGTCCACTGTGAGTATAGTCACACACAATAGATCATTGTCAGGCACAACTGCATACTCTTGCTGAGATCATCTTGGCTATCAATGATTCCCTGGATCACTGGATTTGTGGTAAGGATGTGCAAATGAACTTCACAATGCCTCTGTTTTTTTGCTTTCACATGTCCATTTAAACACTGCTTCCTTCATGCCAGTTCAATGTTGCTCCAGGCACCTTTAAAACCCACCTTTATGCCTACTGTGCACTGACACAAGGGAATCCATGTTTTGGAAGCATAAAAGTGAGGCATTGTGAAGCTGATTTGCATATCCTTTAACCAGAGAGGCTCCTTCAGATGAGACACCAATAGCTGAGGTGTGGATGGGTGTTCAAATATACTGTATAATTATGATTGTGTGTTACAGTTATTGAAAACTTAAAACTAAGATTTTGTCTTGAATAAATAATTGATAACGTTGGTAGAGTAGATCCATTTCTTACACTTATACCTATATTTTGGGAACTGTTGCATAACAAGAAAGAATGCATTTGAACCCTCTATTTTTTCCCGGTCATGCGTCAGTGCCTTCTCCCCAACTTGAACTGCTGTAAATATTTATGTTTTTAGATATACTGAGGCAAGCTTTATGAAAACCTTAACAATGTCCTTCATCGATTCTCATTTGATACGTGCTGTAAATTAATTTTACCATTAAAAAATTTGTACATCTTCGCTCTAATATTACCTATACTTTATTTCACCATTATTTAATAGTTTTGTTGGTTTAATTGATATAAAGTATTGCTCAGCATTTTAGAAACGTTTTCCATAGGTGAAACTTGGTAGGACTGTTGTTGTTGTTAGTTCTTAAAGAGATGGTAAAGTCAAAATGAAACTTTCATGATTCAAATAGAGTGTGCAATTTTAAACAACTATCTATTTTACATATAGTATATCTAGGCT
Organism: Bombina bombina; assembly: GCF_027579735.1. NCBI lineage: Eukaryota > Metazoa > Chordata > Amphibia > Anura > Bombinatoridae > Bombina > Bombina bombina. The sequence continues at coordinate 159,014,463 of NC_069499.1, forward strand.
AATAGGCGTTTAGGCGCATGCACTTGTCTTTAGCCTTCTATGGCAGAATGTTTGCCACTATGTTTGACGTTGCTATAAACATTGTTGCAAACACTGCTGCAAGATGGCTAAAGACACGTACATGCTTCAAAGCTTACGTACTATCACTCTTTAACAAACGATACCAAGAGAACTAAGCAAGATTGATAATAGAAGTAAATTGGAAGGTTGTTTAAAATGTCATGCTTTTAAGCTTAATTTTGACTTTATGGTACCTTTATTTTACACTTGTATTTTTTTTGTAAATTATTTTAAAAAAAAATATATATATATATATATCATGGTGTTCTATCTAGTTTAAATACAAATTTATTCACATATTGCTATGTGTAGTATTGTGTTGGTAAAAAGATAACTAGAAAGAAATTCGCAAAAGGTATAGACATTTAGACATGTCTTTATTTCACCATGAAGAGACAATCCATGGTGTCAGTGTTGCTAAGTCTCTTTGTCAGCCATTTCTCTTAGTAAACTCAAAAGCATGCACTGCCTTTCTGCTTACCCCAAAAAATTGCATGACCTGTAAATGCTTTCTGCTCTCAAAAATACATAAGATGTGTTATTAAACTTAGAAGTTTTAACAAAAATAACAAGAGTTATACTAATATTTTATGTTATAGTGAAAAATTAAATCAAAATCCAGACAGGATTGAAAAATGTTCTAATCTTATCACTCTTCTGGCTTTTTGTTCCCTACAGGAGAAAATAAAAAAACATGTAGCTCAGTTGCTTCTGTTCACAAACAACTATCATCTTAAACTATACATAAGCAAAGCAATAGTTATTGTCATGTGGTGAAAATAAAATAGAGGTTTTCAGCTCGCTGAGAGTACATATAATGCATTAAGGGAGATTATTAGTGGTGCACAAACAATAGGCATATATTGTAATATGGGCTGTTTTCTCTTGTTCACTGTTCCAGATTTCCTCCCCCTTTCTCTCTGGCTGCATGTACTTCATTCATTTAGAAATTTTATTAAGAACAGTTTAATTAACAGAAGGACTCCCGTGGAAAATTACCAATTTTATTTGTTAAACTGTGGGCTTTGATTTTGGATAAATTAATACTGACTTGGTTTTCAATTAAAATAATTCTAATTGATAAGCAGATGATTGTTTTTCCTTGATTTATCAACATCTAATTGCTGTGGGATTCTTTCAAACAAGATGCATTTTCAATTAAAATGAAAATATCTTAACTAAAACATGTTCTAAATATGTTTGTAATGGTTTAAAGAAAATGCTGCAGACAAGGACTACTGTAATCAATTTCAGTGTTTAGATGTGTAATTACATATAGGGATGATTCTGTGCTACAAATATATTTACAGTTGACAGCCTGCTGCATTATGTTGTGAAAATGTTTCTACTGTTTCTTTTTTCATGCTTCATCAGCAACATTTATTTCTCTAAACTTTTACTCTATGAAGAATGTCCGTTATATTCCAGCTCATGGATATCTAACAGCCTTCTTGCAAAAACTACTCAGAATTCCACAATGACTGTTACTTAGTTACTCTATGACCCAACGTGTCTGCAACTGGATTGAACAATCTGTGTGTCTCTGCTCATTTTCAATCTTTTGTTTTTGTCCATGCAATAGCTCCACTATAAATTGGAAGGGCTAAAAGATGAACTCAGGAGGAATAGAGGCTGCGAAACAAGAGTAACTATTACTGATCAAAGGAGCTGCTTCCATTCGCAAAAATATGCTTTGCGCTATGAGTTTGAGCTCCTTAATATACTTTGTGAAGATTCCTGACTTTCATTTTACTTCCTTAGCGCTGTCTTTCCACTAACATTTTTCTCTTATTAGCTTTTTATCTTGTGTACTCGGATATATGTTTTTCCACACTAGTTCTTTACTAGACTATTTATTTGTTTACTTTTTGTGTTTTTTCTAGTTTCATTCCACAGTTCAAAACTAGTTTATTTGAAGCACTTCCCGTCACTGTTCTGTTTCTCATGTGTATTATCATTCTGTACCATAACTGTTCATCATTAGTAGGAGGTTCTATTGTGTAGGTTCGATTGTCTGCATAGCTCATAATCTGCTCATTACCTTTTGTCTGTCCTGGCTTTTGGTTCAGATTTTATCTCCAAATTAAAACTGATTAAATGTAGTATAGGAATTCCGGCATATAATATAAACATTACCCGAAGCTGCACTTTAGTCACATTTCTTTTACGATTAAATAATAACTCCATAATTTACTACATAATTCTAGGCACATTTAGACCCTGGTTTTACTACACAGAGACCAACACTCTTGGAGGGCAGTGATTGGACATATTTAATACAGTTAAATGATTAGTAACTGTAAATACTAAGGTTATTTGGCAGAGCTTTACCTAGGTTTAATTTTAATTGGATATAATACCCCTGGGTCATCTTGACGTTCCTTATAACATTTTATTTTCAGTGGTCATAGCACTTGGCTATTCACAAATAAAGGACTATTAATATAGTATATTTGCATAATCAACAGATGCATAAAAAATAATTTCAAATGAGTAGTTGATTTTTTTTTTTTCTGACAAATTTCAAAGGTAATTCAATTGTCCTGTCCACTGTATCATGCGACAGTCACCATCCAATCACAACATGCATAAACCTATATACTGTGAATTCTTGCACATGCTCAGGAGCTGGTGCCTCTGAAAGAGTGCATATAAAAATATGTTTTGATAATGGAACTGAAGTGGAAAGGTTTTTTTAATTGCACACACTATCTGAACCATGAAAGTTTAATTTTGACTTAAAGGGCCAGTAAACCTAAAAAATAATGTTATATAATTCTGCACTATGTGCAGAATTATATAACATTATATTAGTGTTAGTTTTTTATTACATATATATCCAGTGATTTTTTATAAAAAGAAGAGGGTTTACCAGACCCACCCTCTGTGCTCTACTGAGCGGGTCTGGTTTTCCCTCAGAGCGCGTCGGGTCAGCTGTTTAGTCACAGCCCGGCCCGACCGAACCATTACATTCAATGCAGCTCGCTCCTGCTGTCACAACATGCATAAACCTATATACTGTGAATTGTTGCACATGCTCAGGAGCTGGTGCCTCTGAAAGAGTGCATATAAAAATATGTTTTGATAATGGAACTGAAGTGGAAAGGTTTTTTTTTTTTAATTGCACACTCTATCTGAACCATGAAAGTTTAATTTTGACTTAAAGGGCCAGTAAACCTAAAAAATAATGTTATATAATTCTGTACTATGTGCAGAATTATATAACATTATATTAGTGCTAGTTTTTTATTACAAACATATCCGGTGATTTTTTATAAAAAGAAGAGGGTTTTCCAGACATTCAATGCAGCTCGCTCCTGCTGTCAGACAGAGCAGGAGCGAGCTGCATCCAATGTAATGGCGCGGTCGGGCCGGGCTGTGACTAAACAGCTGGCCCGATGTGCTCTGAGGGAAAACCAGACCCGCTCAGTAGAGCACAGAGGGCGGGTCTGGAAAACCCTCTTCTTTTTATAAAAAAATCACCGGATATATTTGTAATAAAAAACTAGCTCTAATGTAATGTTATATAATTGTGCACTATGTGCAGAATTATATAACATTATTTTTTAGGTTTACTGGCACTTTAAGTGTTCCTTTAAATGGCTACAAGATTTTTGCCTTTAAAAGATATTAATTGTAAAAAACTGTTTACATAGTGCTGTATAAAGTATTTTTGGTATGTTATTTGCTTAACTACTATTTATTCTTAAAGGGACGTAAAACCCATTTTTTTTCTTTCATGATTTAGATAGAACATAACATTTTAAACAACTTTCTAATTAAAGGGACATAATACTCATATGCTAAATCACTTGAAACTGATGCAGTATAACTGTAAAAAGCTGACAGGAAAATATCACCTGAGCATCTCTATGTAAAAAAGGAAGATATTTTACCTCACAATCTCCTCAGCTCAGCAGAGTAAGTTCTGTGTAAAAAGTTATACTCAGCTGCTCCCAGCTGCAGGTAAAAAAATTAAAAAAAATGAAGAAATGAAAAGCAGCCAATCAGCATCAGCAGTGCTGAGGTCATGAACTCTTACTGTGATCTCATGAGATTTGACTTAACTCTCATGAGATTTCATAGTAAGCTTCCTTTACCTGATTGGTGAAATAATATGAGAGTGCACGATGCTAGTCCCTTCAGATGTCCCAGGACAGACACACTAAAATGCTGCTTAGAAATCCTTTACAATGGGATGTGGCTACTGAGGAACTTTTGAGGTAAAATATCTTCCTTTTTTACATAGAGATGTTCAGGTGATATTTTCTAATCAGCTTTTTACAGCTATGCTGCATCACTTTCAAGTGTTTAAACATTTGGGTATTATGGCCCTTTAACTTCTATTATCATATTTTCTTTGTTTTCTTGTTATCCTTATTTAAAAAGCAGAAATGTAAGCTCAAGAGTGTGCACGTGTCTGCAGCAATATATAGCAGCAGTTTTGCAACAATGTTATACATTAGCAGTAACACTAGATGGCAGCACCATTTCCTGTCCTGTAGTGCTTCAGGCATGTGCGCGCTACCTTCCTAGGTATCTCTTTAACAACGAATAACATGAGAATTAAACATTTTTGATAATAGAAGTAAATTGCAAACTTTTTAAAAATGTTATTCTCTATCTGAATAATGAAAAAACATTTTTGTGTTTAATGTCCCTTTAAGTAGTGTTACAAAATGTTCATGTCCATGTGAATAAGATGAGTAGGTTTGAGAATTCGTTGACCAACACAATACCATTTAACACTGGCCACCAAATCTAAAAATCTGAACCAAAAAAAAAAAAAAGACCCCACTTTATAAAGTTGTCAACTTATTTTCATTTTAACAATGTTTTTCCAGGAAGGACAGTCATAAACCACCATTAGTCGCAACATTATTCTCATATACTGTTCCATTACAGCAAGTAGCCTTTGTTGCTTGGTAGAATTCAACCTGTTGTGTGGATGTACATTTCTGCAGTTCATGGACAGGCTTCTCCCCTTGTAAAGCTTAATTATAAATGGAAATCATCAATAAGTATTAAAGCCAACTTTTCACATTATTAATTTTGCGCTACAGAATTTTACGGCGTTATACAAATAAATGATAATAAAAATAATTTCATTTTTTATTTTTACACAAAAAAATAGAATATAGATATCAACACATAAATTATGTTACCCCTGTGATAATTTTCCATTAACCCTGTATTGCATTGTGATCATTTATACAATTCACAGTCAAAACTTAACTTTTTCCTAAATTAACTTTAGAAGTAGTGGGGTTGTATTGTATAAGTACCATTGTTCTTTGAATTTAGCCAGTTTTTAAAATGACTTCCAACAAAAATCACAAGATCTTAGAAACCTGCCCATGGATTGTTTACCTTGCCAGAAGAGTTGCAGCGCATTGCAGAACAATGTGTTCCAGGTCACCATGGCTAAAGTTAGATGTTTATTGTTTGTTACTGCTAATGCTGACACAGTCCCTGCTTTCTTTGCAGGTCCAGTCCAGATGTAGCAGCAAGGAGAACATTCTTAGAGCTAGTAAGTAAAAATTAAAGATTTGTATTAGATGTCTATTTCTTTGTATCTGTTACACATGCAATGTATACGTCTTGATTAATGATACATTTAAAAAGTGTTAATCAGAATCTACAACATATATACAATTATTACTCTTTAACTGTTAATGACGACATGTGGTCATCATTCGCTCAATGGGCTCCATTTATTAATCAGTGGATGCTGTTTCGAAGCCCCACAAAAATCCGCTGCTCCTAAACTTGTCCACCACCTTTGATTGACAGCCCCTGCAAAAGGTCTATTGGCCGCCAGTGAACAGGGGGCAGAATTGCACAAGCACCAGAAATGCTTGTGCCATGTTAAATGCTGACAGCGTATGCTGTCAGCATTTAGCAAGGACGAGCGGACATGATTCGCTGCAGCGAATTGTGTCCGGTCGACATTTAATAAATCTACCCCAATGACTTAATTGCGGATATAAATCATGTGTCGTCAACCGGGGGGGCACTTTCAGAGCTAATCGCCACCTTCCCACAGTTACAGGCTCATATGAGTTGGCCTAGGTTTCAACACTGCCTAGGCAATCTGGCAATGCTGGTGACATCACCTTGCATAGGCATGGTGATGTCATCTACCTGTAAACCAGGAAGTACTTCATAGAGCTTAAGGAAGCTGCATGTGGGGGAGTTAAGTATTTAAATCCCTCGAATACAGCTCCCTTAAGCCCTAGAAACCCCCAAGACCCACTGCTTGAAAGGAGTATACAGTGTAAACACATTCTTTTAAAAAATGCACACGTTGTAACTAAGACCCCTTGTTTTAAAAGCCCTCTTTAAAATACAGCCCCTATGTAGGTTTTAATAGACAGGTGATCACTTTAGTAATAATGATTACCTGACGTGCATTTATTTGCGTAGATGCTCACTGGAATCCCTATGTGTGCATCAAATGTTCTATAACTATACAAAAAGTCCCTTATTTATAAAAGGTTCAAAAAAGACATACACACAAACTATGTTTGTTGTACACTACTAATGTGTCATGATATATACATTAAATAATGGTATAGTTTGAATCTGCTGGGTCTTCTAAAAGAAACACAATATGTTGGCTTTTCACTGAAATTGGCCTACATTAATTGTTACTGTGTACTGCATCTAGAAACTCCAAAACAGCTCAGCACAGGGGTGAAACTGACCCACCAGTTAAGGGGTTAAACAGTTGATCTGCCACCAGAAAGGAAAAATGTACAAAGTAAAGTAGGAGAGGAAATGGAACAGATAGAGGGGTAGAAGGTTTTATAGGGGTAGTGTAGAAGCGGCCACTCCAAACTCTCCAGCCTTCAACAGCTCCACCTGATGACGTCACAGACGCCGCTGTAACTTCGGGCAAAGCGGGCAAAAGCAAACTTGTGGTGACTGGGTGCAATGCCTAAGCGGCAACGAATCTATTGTCATCCACAGCAATAAATGTATAAAAAAGGCAGCACCAGCATTGAAATGGAACAAAAAACTTTATTCCAAAAAGGCTTAACAAGTGTGACACGGAATGAACGTCTGACGCGTTTCACGCCCCCTAGTGGTCTCTGATGAAACGCCACTAGGGGGCGTGAAACGCGTCAGACGTTCATTCCGTGTCACACTTGTTAAGCCTTTTTGGGATAAACGTTTTTTGTTCAATTTCAATGCTGGTGCTGCCTTTTTTATACATTTATAGAAGGTTTTATAAACAGCTTCAGATTCTAAAGTGTAATTGTAAAAATAGAGATATAGGAGGAATGAGTGTACTGACCACCCTGCTACAATTTAAACAAATATTTAGCTAAAATGAGAAAATGCTCCATATTTGTTTTCAATGTTTGTTGTACAAATTATCATGAAATTAATTTATGTTGCACTAGTTGATTAGCCTGCCCAGAGGGCAGTCTATGTGTGAAAAAATAAACAACACTATGCCAAATAAAAAAATTAAACCTAATCCCTATGAAAATAAAAAGCCCCCTCAAAATAAAAACACCCCCTAATCTAAGAATAAACTACCAAAAGCCCTTAAAATTAACAAAGACCCCCAAACAATAAGACCTCCCACCAACCAAAACCCCAAAATAAAAAAAACTTTAACACTAATAAACCTAAACTACCCATTGCCCCTAAAGGGACATTTGTATGGGCATTGCCCTTAAAAGGGCATTTAGCCCTTTTTCACTGCCCTTTAAAGGGCATTCAGCTCTTTTGCAAATTGCCCAATAAACCATAATCTAAAAAAACAAAAAAAACAAAAACATAAAACAAAAACTCAAGGAACAACTAGTAAAAAAGATCACCCAGATACTAGTAAGAGGCGCCTAGAGCTAATTAAAATACAATAGCACAAATATTACAATGAGACAGGAGTATACAAAAATAAATGGATATACAGACTTGATAGTCCAATTAATAGTAATCAATGGTATGACAGTCTTGTCCATGCAATCCCAGGTCTAAAAGATGCAAATCCAGAGCAATAGGCCGCTCCTCCAGGGTGTCGTGCCAAAACACAGGATAAGATGATCTAAAAAAGGGGAAATAGAGGGCGCCACATGGTGCAAATCAAAACAACTTTAGATATGATAGCAGAGAAGCTAAAGAATCTTACTCACAAAGTGTAGAGCACTGATGTGCAATACAAGCAGTCCGGAACCACTAGTCATCCGGTAGACCTAATGGAAATGTAGTCAGTGGAATCCTCGTCTCGCCAGGGAGAGTCCAGGGATACCAGAGGAAAGATGGGTCAGTATAGGCCAATATGGTAATGATTAGCCTGCAGGGTCCAGGTCCCTCTCAAATGGAGCCAGAAATCCAGATGATGCAAAATGTTGAAGTCACGTAAGTGAATAGGCAGCAGATGGAGAGTTTAAAATATTAGAAATTTATTACAATAATTTAAAACAGCGTTTCTCAGTGTAAAACACTGTTTCATCAGGCCTGATTCATTGTAACTTGTCATTCAATTAAAAAATTATAATTTCATTTATAACATTTACAAAAATAAAATGTAAAATATATATATATTGTCATAGCCATATTACAGTTTTGTTTTGTTTTTAAGTAGATTTTCCTATTATATTGTTTATTAAAGGGACAGTCTACTTGAAAAATCTTTGTTACTGGCAACTAGTTTGCCAGTAATAACTTACTGCACTTTTTTCTGTAGTGTACAGGCCCACCTCCCCCCTCCAACCAATATGTTTTCTGTATTGTTGGGACCCATCCCTCCCTCTCCCCTGCCAAACTAGTTTTGCTGTAGTATAGGGACCCGTCGCCCCTTCCCCCCTCCCGTGATAGCCCTCTCACCCGCCTCCCTCCATCCCACCAGCACCAACGCAAGATCGATACAGACAGTGTCACTGTCTGTAATGATTAGCAATATGGCTTCATATGAAGGCAGATAACTTCTGTTCCCAGGTTGTGGCTCCTGTTGTCAAAGCTGATACTACGCCCACACAGTACCCTGGGAAATGTACTATGTGACATAGTACTACATCCATTTGGCTCAAGGGGTGAACAAAGGATACAAGTTTTGATAAGTCTCCTAAATCAGTGTGCTTTATATGAACCAAGAAATTTTGATATTTGACTTTCATTTTTTAAAAATAGTTTGGATATAACCATTATATTTAAAATATTTATTTAGTTTCTCCCACATATTTCATTCTTTATTTGACTGTTCCTGTCCCTAATCCCTCTTCTACTCGAGGAACACTGCTAGTTCTGAGGACAAATACTAGATTTCAACTAAGGGTTCAATGTACCGAACCCTGCATCTTACGTTCTCCGCCAACTCTGTGTTGGTGGATAGAAATCGCTCTGAAAACATTTGTTCTGGGTGATTGACAGACCCTTTACAAGAGAAGGAACAGCATTACACACACAAAGGGCAGCATGTATGACATACTTGTGTGTGTAATACAGCAAAGTCAAGCAGACAGGTTCTCAAGTTGGCAACCTTGTCGCCCCAGCTTCATAAGTGGGCCCCTAAGTATTATAAATGGCTCTAAAATCGAGCACTGAATATATAAAAAAACAAGTTTAACGATTCAAACATTCAAAATAACAGTGGGAAAAGAGAAATTATAATCAAGTTAATAAATAAAACTGATCAAATCTCCAAAAATGGTGATGAATATATATATATGTTCCAAGGTAATTTTGCACTCCAGTAACTAACTCAGTTATGCAGCTGCCAGGGTACAAAGTCAAAAGCAATGCAATTCTCCAGGAAGAGACTACACTCACTGGGCTTGGATAAAAAATAGCTTTTGTTTAACACAGGTTAAATAGGGAATAGAGCATGACGTTTCGATGCCCTACTGGCATCTTTATCAAATGTCCCCAAATATTTAGAATAGCAACATTTGAGAAAGATGCCAGTAGGCCATCGAAACGTCATGCTCTATTCCCTATTTAACCTGTGTTAAATAAAAGCTATTTTTTTATACAAGTACAGTGAGTGCAGTCTCTTCCTGGAAAACTATATATACTGTGTGTGTGTGTATGTATATATATATATATATATATATATATATATATATATATATATATATATATATGACCATGATAAATTGAACCAACAAGCTTTATATATGGAAATATACTATATGACATACATGAACTAACACCCTCTAGTGGGGAAAAACTGTCAACATTCATTCAGATAAGAGGCCGTCTTCAAGGTCTAAGAAATTAACATATGAACCTCCTAAGTTTAGCTTTCAACTAAGAATACCAAGAGAACAAAGCAAAATTGGTGATAAAAGTAAATTAGAAATTTGTTTAAAATTACAAGCCCTATCTGAACCATGAAAGTTTATTTTGGACTAGACTGACCCTTTAATACTGTTAGTGCTTAGGCTGTTATGTGTCACCTTACATACCTTCTGGTAATTGCCATGCTTTAAAAAAAGCGCTGACACAATTCCAGCACTTGTGTTGGACTCTTATTAGGCATAAACATGTACCATGCTTGACATGCCTCTGAAAGGCAATATTTGGAGCATGAGGTTATTGTGTTGTCTGAACTGGAAAGTGTGAAATTCCTCTCATATCCACTATGATAAGGAAAGGTATGTTCTATGGTGTCCTAGTTACAAACAAGCAAATTTCATTGCATTTCACATATCACCCCGGCTGTTAAAGACATTTTCAATATTCAGGAGTAGCACTTCCTACTACCTAAAAATAAATAAGTAATATACTGGAATGCTTCAGCTTCTTGAATCTCTTGTTTCCCATGCCCTATTTAAAGTATTATAGACTAAATGAGAAAAAGCTATAAAGCATTTTCTTGTTTCTTACTAATTGATATTATACCCTGTGGCATCAGTTTCTGAACATATATGTGCCATCTCTTGTTATTGTTTTTCGTTACTAGCAGAAAAATAATGAAATGATGAATTTCCTAATAGATGCTGCTGCCATAGTCACAGACCCTATGGTCAGGAAATAAAGAGTAATTTAAAGAGACCCTTTTATGTTTTAAGGCGTCGTTAATCACCTCTGCTTCCCATTTCCTTTATAAATAAACACTTTACAATCTCAGCAGAGCTTAAATGGTCAGTCTAGTAAAAATGAAACGTTCGTGATTCAGCTTTCCAATTTACTTTTATAATAAGATTTTCTTTATTCTCTTGGTATTCTTAGTTGAAAGCTAAACCTAGGTAGGCTCATATGCTAATTTCTAAGCCCTTGAAGGCAGTCTCTTATCGGGGCATTTTGACAGTTTTTTACAGCTAGGGGGCATTAGTTCATGTTTGCCCTATTGATAACATTGCACTCACGCACATGGGGGCCCATTTATCAAAGGGCTTGCGGACCTGATCCGACACTGCGGATCAGGTCCGCAAGACCTCGCTAAATGCGGAGAGCAATACGCTCTCCGCATTTAACATTGCACCAGCAGCTCACAACAGCTGCTGGTGCAACGCCGCCCCCTGCTGACTCGCGGTCAATCGGCCGCCAGCAGGGAGGTGTCAATCAACCCGATCGTATTCGATCGGGTTGATTTCCGGCGATTTCTGTCCGCCTGCTCAGAGCAGGCGGACAGGGTTATGGAGCAGCGGTCTTTAGACCGCTGCTTCATAACTTGTGTTTCTGGCGAGTCTGAAGACTCGCCAGAAACACGGCCCTTTAAGCTCCATACGGAGCTTGATAAATGGGCCTGATGGAGTTACCTAGGAGTCAGCACTGATTGGCTAAAATGCATGTCTGGCAAAAGAACTGAAATAAGAGGGCAGTCTGCAGAGGCCTAGATACAAGGTAATCAAAGCGGGTCTAAAGTTTATTAATATAACCATGTTGGTTATGCAAAACTGGGGTATGGGTAATAAATTGATTATCTATTTTTTTAAACAATAACAATTCTGGAGTAGACTGTCCCTTTATGGAAATGATATGTCAGGCATACACTCTCCATCAATGTTAAACATAGTACCTCAAAGGTGTGGACTATCTGTTCCAATGGTCGATCTGCTTGTGCATCTGCCACATATGCTTGTGTTCCCATAGGAGCAGCCTTATATGGGTCTCATGTTCTGAGAACATTGCATCTTAAACTTAAGTAAAGCCCAGTGTTTCATACTGTAGTAATGGTGAGTCTATGCTGTACATTTTGAAGTATGCAGCATTATGTGTGTGTATATACATATATATATATATATATATATATATATATATATATATATATATATTTAAATCAAAAGAGGAAAAGGCTTGCTCAAAATTATGACGACTTTTATTGATAGAAAGACAGCATATAAAATCCCAAAACGGCACTAAAGCACTATAAAAAAAAAGTGAAGACCTCAGGCGGGTTATCCTCTAACGTGTTTCAGCTTTACCCAGCCTTAATCATAGACATATTAACCCTTGATGGAACAACACCTTTTGTACACAGTCTTTAATTTCTATTGGTTTCTGCAGTCCTGTCAATTAGCCAACCCTAGAATGTGAAAACAGTGATTGCCATTTATAGCTACAGTATATGTACAGTAAATATATAGATGTAGGATTCATTTATCAAATATACAAAAAGAATGTCTAACACTTGGAAAAAGGAAATATAGGAAGCAATGTTAGACAGAATATTTTATATGCACTATGGATATACATATATGCAAATATATATTTATATATATATATATATATATATATATAAATACTCAAAAAAAAGCATCAGGGAGAGAGACATGGGACCATAAAAAACTTTGACTGTAGCAGAGGGAGGGAAAAAAGGTTGGAGCTTCTCAGTTAGCCCTGAGGGAGCCTCCAGGAGGAGGGAAGATAAGGAAGAGACAGGAATTTGTTCCACTTTGCTACTGCAGTTAGCAAGGTAAGAATTATAGAACGTGGCTCTACTCACTGATGATCAGCTATACATAATTTCCTTCTTCCTTGTGCATGGCTGATTTGCTTGTGAAAATGTCTGTCAGACAATAGCATGCCTTTAAAACAAGATGATGTTAGTTTACAGAGGTGGATCACTGAGCAGATTTGAGGAACTACCTAACTCCGATATTTTACCTGCTTTTGTCTTCTGCAATTGTGCCACAGTGTTCAGTAAAATTCATATGAACATCAGTGGCCATTTTTATACGCTGCCCTGTGAACCATGTTTTGTATCCTGTTACCTCAGCAACAGCAATAGATTACATAGTTACTATTTGTTTGATGGCAGTAGTCTAAGATTGTATTCCCTTGTCCAGGTTCCACAAGACAGTCAAAGGGCTTATGATAAATATTTTTTCTTATCAGGCCAAATGTTGGTAAGGGAAAGATGGACACACCCACGTAAGTTTTCTACAGCTAAATTTGTGTTTAACAGGCACCAATCTGGGTGCAAAGTAGTCCAGGCGTCAGCCTTACCCTAAAACCTGTAGCTGCTCTTGCACACATAAACCATCAAAATGTTTTCTTGAAACAATGCTGTCAAAAAAAGTTTGCATTGTATCCTGTATGCTTTTTTCACATTTCAAGTCTTTAAAACTGCCAGCCAAATTATTTTAGCTGCTATTCCATTCAGTCAGTCTACAAGAAAATCCTTTAGAAATAGGGAAATCAAGACATATTTTCATGTCTGTCTTGTAGATTATTTTTTTTAAACCTATATACTGGAAGCAGAGATCTTGAAGCATTTACTGTAGATGGAAGAGTGATCCTACTGAAATTCAACCTAGAATCATTGACCAAATTAAATGACTAGTCAAGCCAAGCAGCTTGTGGCTTCAAACAAGCCACAAAGGATTTTGTTCTTAGTTCTAGTATTTCCACAATTACTGTTCAGTTATCCAGTTCCCAATCTTCAATCTAAAGTTCGGTTCTATTTACAGTGCTTAAATAGTTCTGTACAGATTTATGGTTTGGTTACTGAATTCTTGATGTTTAAACATGAGGTGTCTGATGGCAGTCTAGTTTTTTCAAAATAATAATAAGAATTTAATATTCACAAGACCTATCTAGCTATATATATACAGGTATACCTCACTTTACAGCGCTTCGCTAATACAGCGCTTTGTGGAGCTGAAGGTCAACCTCCAAGGATTTTGAAACAGTGCTGTATTCATCCTGAGATTGCGAGAAAAGTGACTGGCACGATTTTGTTATGCTTAGTTCACTCTGTTTACAGCATTACAGTGCAATCTGTGTCTCAGTGCTATTGTCTGGCAAATTGTACTACAGTAATTGTCACTATTTTACAGGTACAGTGTTTATTGAATACTGTGCTGTGCTAGTGTTAAACTAAACGTAGCACTATTGCACCCCTAATATAAGTTAGTTCAAACACGTTTTCAAGTTTTTAAACACACTGGCAAGTGAAAAGAAAGCTAAAACTGCCTTGTTTCACTTTCAGGCGGTTTTCACTTTACAGCGGGGCTCCGGTCCCTAACCCGCTGTATGAGCGGGGTATACCTGTATATATATATATATATATATATATATATATATATATATTATCCGTTTCTAGAGTTTCTCCACTATGGCATAACTTTTCTTTGAATGTTTAGGTATCTGCTTTGTAACTATTACAGTGGAAAATACGTCTTCTCTCAGATGTAACTTCCTTTCAAGCTCTTTAAATAAATCATTCAAATTTCATGTATTGTATTCCTATTTGGGGCTCGAAAGCTTTCCAGCATCACCCATGAACCTGTTCATAAATCTGAACTTCTATTCAAAATTATTTTATCAATGTCCATTTCCACATCTACAAATGTGTTTTAAATTGAATCTTCACATTGTGTACCTTTTTAGTTTTTGAAAGTTTAGGTTTTTTAGGACAGTACCGTATTTCAGTAGGTAATTATCAAAGCATTCTTACTGAGATTGTTGTTCAGTCACGTTTGATGTACTTCATGCAGTTAGAGCCATAAAGTACCAAAATCTTTTCACAGGCTGATAAATTATGTTTCTTTTTTGTGGTGCAAGACTAGAACAGAATGTTTTTGTCAAGCTATTATGGCCAGTTGCATTCATTTTCTGTTTTTATGGTTTAATGAGTTCAGAAAAAAAAACGTTTATAATGCTGAATCTCAATCCACCACAGCTATGACTTCTTTGTGACCTATTAAAGGGACAGTCTACTACAGAATGTTAATTGTTTATTAATATACATAATCCCTTTATTACCCATTCCCCAGTTTTGCATAACCAACACAGTTATTTTAATATACGTTTTACCTCTGTGATTACATTTTATCTAAGCCTCTGCAGACTGCCCCTTATTTCAGTTCTTTTGACAGACATGCATTTTAGCCAATCAGTGCTGACTCCTATGTAACTCCACAGGAGTGAGCACAATGTTATCTATATGGCACACATGAACTCACTATCTGTAAAAAATAAACTGTCAAAATCCACTGAGATTAGAGGGTTCTTAGAAGTTAGCATATGAGTCTACCTAGTTTTAGCTTTCAACACATACCATACCAACATACATACCAAGAGAACAAAGCAAATTTGATGATAAAAGTAAATTGGAGCAGTTGTTTAAAATTGCATGCCCTATCTGAACCATGAAAGTTGAATTTTGACTAGACTGTTCCTTTAATGATTAACTATCCTTTGAGCATAATTTTTATATATTTTGGACCAGATTACCAGTAGAGCGCAAATATTTGCATGCAATCGATAAGGAATTTATTGCGAGTGTTTGTGCTCGTCAGCCTTTTCTCGAGTATTACGAGTTGAAAGTAAACGTGATCGCAAACACGATTTACGCTAGAATGATAACTGCAACTTAAGAGCTCTGGTTAAGTGTTTCACAAAAACGAAAAAGTTGCACAAAACACATAAAAAATACATTACAACGTATAGTTACACTCATAACACTAATAAAAAATATTAATAAAAAATATTGCACACAAAAGTTATAAAAGCTCAAAGATATGAGATCTCAGGTGTTAGAAAAAAAGGCAGGCAAATGGCTTTAACATAAAGATTCATACAAATATATCTTTAGACATGTATATGTATGTATCTATGTTATTATTATTATTATTATCGGTTATTTGTAGAGCGCCAACAGATTCTGCAGCGCTATAAACATAGGCGGAATACAAAGAAACATTTATAGGGATCAGACAGGTAGAGGGCCCTGCCAAGAGTCACACTGTTGTAGTTGGCTCTAAATAAGGTGATTTACAAACAGCATGGCTCTTAGGCTTACATGCTAAGGGGCTTCAAGGGGATAGCAATGGAGGAGAGGAAACGGTATAAAGAAAGGTTAGTGTAGGTTGTAGGCATCCCTGAACAGTAGAGTGTTTAGGGAGCGCTTGGAGTTTTCAAAACAAGGGGAGAGTCTTGTGGAGCGAGGCAGAGAGTTCCACAAGATGGGAGCCAGTCTGGAGAATTCCTGTAAGCGGGAGTTTGAGGAGGTAACGAGAGGAGGAGAGTAGGAGGTCATGAGCAGAGTGAAGGTGACGGGAGGGAGAGTATCTGGAGACAAGGTCTGAGATATAGGGGGGAGCAGTGCAGTTGAGGGCTTTGTATGTCAGAGTGGGAATGTTGTGTTTAATCCTGGAGGCAAGAGGAAGCCAGTGAAGGGATTGACAGAGAAGTGCAGCAGATGAAGAATGATGTGTAAGGAAGATGAGCCTGGCAGAGACATTCATTATGGATTGTAAAGGAGCTAGGGGGTAGCTGGGAAGACCAGAAAGGGCAGTGTTGCAGTAATCGAGGCGGGAAAGGATGAGAGATTGGATTACAATTTTAGTTGTGTCTTGTGTAAGGAAATGTCTAATTTTAGAAATGCTTTTAGGGTGGAAGCAGCAGGATTTAGCCAAGGACTTAATGTGAGGAGTGAAAGAAAGATCTAAATCAAGTGTGACCCCAACACATCGGGCATGCGGGGTAGGGTTAATGATGGAGTTGTCGACAGTTATAGAGAGATTGGGGGTGGAGATTTTGGAAGAAGGGGGGAAAATAAGGAGCTAAGTTTTGGAGAGATTTAGCTTGAGGTAGTGAAAGGACATCCCGGAAGAGATGTGAGAAAGACAGTTAGTGACACGGGTTAGCAAGGAAGGAGATAGGTCTGGTGCAGAGAAGTAGATTTGGGTGTCATCGGCATACAAATGATATATTAATGATGACGTGTAGATTGAGAAGAGAAGGGGACAGAGGACAGAGCCTTGCGGTACCCCAACAGAAAGTGGTGACGGGGCAGAGGAGTCCCCAGAGAAGGATACACTAAAGGTAAGGTTTGACAGGTAGGAAGAGAACCATGAGAGGGCTGTGTCACAAATGCTGAAGGATTAGAGGGTTTTGAGCAAAAGAGGGTGGTCAACAGTATCAAAGGCTGCGGACAGATCAAGGAGGATAAGCAAAGAGAAGTGGCCTTTTGATTTTGCTGTAAGTAGGTCGTTGGTGACCCTAACAATTGCAGTCTCTGTGGAGTGATGGGGATGAAATCCAGATAACAGTGGGTCCAGGAGGGAGTTTAATGTAAGGAAATGCATATACTAGCTTTTCGAGAAGCTTTGAGGCAAGAGGGAGTAGGGAAATAGGGCGGTAGTTGGATAGGGAGGTTGGATCAAGAGAAGGTTTTTTGAGGATAGGTATGACCAGTGCATGTTTCAGAGATGTTTCAGAGATGAGGGAAATATACCGGTGCTGAGGGAGAGGTTCAAAATGTGTGGGAGTATAGGGGTAAGGGTAGAAGAGAGGGAGGGGAGCAGCTGTGTGTGGATGGGGACAAGGTGACAGGTAGTGAGGTGAGAGCTCAGTATAAGTGCCGAAACTTCTTCCTCAGTAACAGGGGAGAAAGAGCTAAATATTATGCCTATGTGGGTTGTGGTTGATTGTGAGCGTTTGAGGGGGTGAGAGAATGGAAGTATGTTGAGAGCTGATTTTGTTTCTGATGGAGTCGATTTTGTTATTGAAGTGGCTTGCAAAGTCTTGAGCTGACAGAGAAGTTGTATGTGGGGGCGAGCGGAGAAGAGTATTGAAAGTGGAGAACAGACGTTTTGGGTTTGAAGAAAGAGTTGAGATAAGAGTAGAGTAGAGAAGTAATGTTGCTTAAAGAGATTAAGGGCAGAATAGTAGGAGTTCAAAATGAACTTGTAATGAAGGAAATCAGCTGAACTTCGAGATTTTCTCCAGTGCCGCTTAGCAGTACGGGAACATCTGCGTAGGTACAGTGTCAGAGGAGTATGCCAGGGCTGAGGATGAGTGTGTGATTTCCGAGCAATGGTAAGAGGGGCCAGATTGTCAAGGACCGATGTAAGGGTGGAATTATAGTGGCAGATAGATTGGTCAGGACAGGAGAAGGAGGAGATGGATGAGAGGAGAGGTTCGAGGGAATTAGCAAGCTGTTGCTGATCGTATGACATAATGCTTCTGTGAAGTTTGGTGTGAGGAGTAGTAGGGAGGGATAAGATTTTGCAAATGAGGAGATGATGGTCAGAAAGACGAAAAGGAGAGTTTGGGAAGTTTGAAATAGTGCATCAATAGCTAAAGATCAGGTCAAGGGAGTGACTATGTCTATATACAGTATGTATACATATATATATATATATAATGTGTATATATGTATTTACAAACATATGTACAGATATAAACACATGCATACATATGTACACATATATAGACACACATAAATATAAGTGCATTATAAATCTGTCTATATCTATGCCTATATATAATTTTATATATATATATATATATATATATATATATATAGGTATATATTGTACAAAAAACATCAGATATATGTAGAAAAATGTATTTATAAATAAATAGAACATATGCTTGTATTTGAAGGACATTGAAATGTGAAATATTCATATTTTCATGTCGAGTTAGCACACATGAGAATATGCAAACAGGTTTGCGCGAGAGTGGGGGTTTTTTCCCACTTTTTTTTTCTCCATTGACTTGTGTGGAGGAGTATGTAAACACACATGTGATAGGCTAACTTCGGCTTTTTGTGCTCGTCGGGCTAGCGTGCAAGCGAAAACAGCTTACTTTCAACTCATAATAAAAGCGCAACCAGACTCTCACAAAAAGCTTACTTCTATCGCAATTAACACTCAAGCAGGAGCGTTAATTAGAGCGCCACTTATAATCTGGCGCTTTATTCATTGTTAGCTGTTTGTGAAAGGAAAGTCTTGCAGATTTACTTTTTTCCCTAATATCCATGCATTACATAGTTCTCCACTGACATTGGTTTCGCATTACAGAATGTTGTGTCACAATAATGTAAGAGAAAACATTTGTTCTTATGATATATCAATTTCTTCTTTTTCCAAACATCATCGCATAAAGGTGCACCATCCTTTTTGGAGCAGTTTATGTTCTTCCTTTTTCTCTCTAAATAGTTCTTAGCTGAACTAAATATTGAACTGATGACTTGATATTTGAAAGGAGCCTTGTACATGTCTATGTAGTTTCTATCTAAATCTTGGTGGTTTTAAACTAAGTACCAAATAGTATATAATGCTCTGTAGCTTTAAAAATTAAGAATGATTTATTAGACAGACATATATATTATTTTCTTTCATGTAATTAGCAAGAGTCCATGAGCTAGTGACGTATGGGATATACATTCCTACCAGGAGGGGCAAAGTTTCCCAAACCTCAAAATGCCTATAAATACACCCCTCACCACACCCACAAATCAGTTTTACAAACTTTGCCTCCTATGGAGGTGGTGAAGTAAGTTTGTGCTAGATTCTACGTTGATATGCGCTCCGCAGCAGGTTGGAGCCCGGTTTTCCTCTCAGCGTGCAGTGAATGTCAGAGGGATGTGAGGAGAGTATTGCCTATTTGAATTCAATGATCTCCTTCTACGGGGTCTATTTCATAGGTTCTCTGTTATCGGTCGTAGAGATTCATCTCTTACCTCCCTTTTCAGATCGACGATATACTCTTATTTATATACCATTACCTCTGCTGATTTTCGTTTCAGTACTGGTTTGGCTTTCTACAACATGTAGATGAGTGTCCTGGGGTAAGTAAGTCTTATTTTCTGTGACACTCTAAGCTATGGTTGGGCACTTTTTTATAAGTTCTAAATATATGTATTCAAACATTTATTTGCCTTGACTCAGGATGTTTATTATCCCAAAGTTTCATATTTGGGATAATGCATATGAATAAATCAATTTTTTTCTTACCTTAAAATTTGACTTTTTCCCTGTGGGCTGTTAGGCTCGCGGGGGCTGAAAATGCTTCATTTTATTGCGTCATTCTTGGCGCGGACTTTTTGGGCGCAAATTTTTTTTTCTGTTTCCGGTGTCATACGTGTCGCCGGAAGTTGCGTCATTTTTGACGTTCTTTTGCGCCAAAAGTGTCGGCGTTCCGGATGTGGCGTCATTTTTGGCGCCAAAAGCATTTAGGCGCCAAATAATGTGGGCGTCATTTTTGGCGCTAAAAAAATATGGGAGTCACTATTGTCTCCACATTATTTAAGTCTCATTATTTATTGCTTCTGGTTGCTAGAAGCTTGTTCACTGGCATTTTTTCCCATTCCTGAAACTGTCATTTAAGGAATTTGATCAATTTTGCTTTATATGTTGTTTTTTCTATTACATATTGCAAGATGTCCCACGTTGAAACTGAGTCAGAAGATACTTCTGGAAAATCGCTGCCTGGTGCTGGAGCTACCAAAGCTAAGTGTATCTGCTGTAAACTTATGGTATCTGTTCCTCCAGCTGTTGTTTGTACTGTTTGTCATGACAAACTTGTTAATGCAGATAATATCTCCTTTAGTACTGTTACATTACCTGTTGCTGTTCCGTCAACATCTAATACTCAGAGTGTTCCTGATAACATAAGAGATTTTGTTTCTAAATCCATTAAGAAGGCTATGTCTGTTATTCCTCCTTCTAGTAAACGTAAAAAGTCTTTTAAAACTTCTCATTTTTCAGATGAATTTTTAAATGAACATCATCATTCTGATTCTGATAATGGTTCTTCTGGTTCAGAGGATTCTGTCTCAGAGGTTGATGCTGATAAATCTTCATATTTATTTAAAATGGAATGTATTCGTTCTTTACTTAAAGAAGTCCTAATTGCATTAGAAATTGAGGATTCTGGTCCTCTTGATACTAAATCTAAACGTTTAGATAAGGTTTTTAAATCTCCTGTAGTTATTCCAGAAGTTTTTCCTGTCCCTAGTGCTATTTGTGAAGTAATTTCCAGGGAATGGAATAATTTGGGTAATTCATTTACTCCTTCTAAACGTTTTAAGCAATTATATCCTGTGCCATCTGACAGATTAGAGTTTTGGGACAAAATCCCTAAGGTTGATGGGGCTGTCTCTACTCTTGCTAAGCGTACTACTATTCCTACGGCAGATGGTACTTCCTTTAAGGATCCTTTAGATAGGAAAATTGAATCCTTTCTAAGAAAAGCTTACTTGTGTTCAGGTAATCTTCTTAGACCTGCTATATCTTTAGCGGATGTTGCTGCAGCTTCAACTTTTTGGTTAGAAGCTTTAGCGCAACAAGTAACAGATCATAATTCTCATAGCATTATTATTCTTCTTCAACATGCTAATAATTTTATTTGTGATGCCATCTTTGATATCATTAGAGTTGATGTCAGTTATATGTCTCTAGCTATTTTAGCTAGAAGAGCTTTATGGCTTAAAACTTGGAATGCTGATATGTCTTCTAAGTCTACTCTGCTTTCCCTTTCTTTCCAGGGTAATAAATTGTTTGGTTCTCAGTTGGATTCTATTATCTCAACTGTTACTGGAGGGAAAGGAACTTTTTTACCACAGGATAAAAAATATAAAGGTAAATTTAGGTCTAATATTCGTTTTCGTTCCTTTTGTCACAATAAGGAACAAAAGCCTGATCCTTCACCCACAGGAGCGGTATCAGTTTGGAAACCATCTCCAGTCTGGAATAAATCCAAGCCTTTTAGAAAATCAAAGCCAGCTCCTAAGTCCACATGAAGGTGCGGCCCTCATTCCAGCTCAGCTGGTAGGGGGCAGATTACGTTTTTTCAAAGAAATTTGGATCAATTCCGTTCATAATCTTTGGATTCAGAACATTGTTTCAGAAGGGTACAGAATTGGCTTCAAGATAAGGCCTCCTGCAGTGAGATTTTTTCTTTCCCGTGTCCCAGTAAACCCAGCGAAGGCTCAAGCATATCTGAAATGTGTTTCAGATCTAGAGTTGGCTGGAGTAATTATGCCAGTTCCAGTTCTGGAACAGGGACTGGGCTTTTTTTCAAATTTCTTCATTGTACCAAAGAAGGAGAATTCCTTCAGACCAGTTCTGGATCTAAAAATATTGAATCGTTATGTAAGGATACCAACATTCAAAATGGTAACTGTAAGGACTATCCTGCCTTTTGTTCAGCAAGGGCATTATATGTCTACAATAGATTTACAGGATGCATATCTGCATATTCCGATTCATCCAGATCACTATCAGTTTCTGAGATTCTCTTTCCTAGACAAGCATTACCAGTTTGTGGCTCTGCCGTTTGGCCTAGCTACAGCTCCAAGAATTTTTACGAAGGTTCTCGGTGCCCTTCTGTCTGTAATCAGAGAACAGGGTATTGTGGTATTTCCTTATTTGGACGATATCTTGGTACTTGCTCAGTCTTCACATTTAGCAGAATCTCATACGAATCGACTTGTGTTGTTTCTTCAACATCATGGTTGGAGGATCAATTTACCAAAAAGTTCATTGATTCCTCAGACACAGGTAACCTTTTTAGGTTTCCAGATAGATTCAGTGTCCATGACTCTATCTTTGACAGACAAGAGACGTCTAAAATTGATATCAGCTTGTCGAAACCTTCAGTCACAATCATTCCCTTCAGTAGCCTTATGCATAGAAATTCTAGGTCTTATGACTGCTGCATCGGACGCGATCCCCTTTGCTCGTTTTCACATGCGGCCTCTTCAGCTCTGTATGCTGAACCAGTGGTGCAGGGATTACACAAAGATATCTCAATTAATATCTTTAAAACCGATTGTACGACACTCTCTGACGTGGTGGACAGATCACCATCGTTTAGTTCAGGGGGCTTTTTTTGTTCTTCCGACCTGGACTGTAATTTCAACAGATGCAAGTCTTACAGGTTGGGGAGCTGTGTGGGGGTCTCTGACAGCACAAGGGGTTTGGGAATCTCAGGAGGTGAGATTACCGATCAATATTTTGGAACTCCGTGCAATTTTCAGAGCCCTTCAGTCTTGGCCTCTTCTAAAGAGAGAATCGTTCATTTGTTTTCAGACAGACAATGTCACAACTGTGGCATACATCAATCATCAAGGAGGGACTCACAGTCCTCTGGCTATGAAAGAAGTATCTCGAATTCTGGTATGGGCGGAATCCAGCTCCTGTTTAGTTTCTGCGGTTCATATCCCAGGTATAGACAATTGGGAAGCGGATTATCTCAGTCGCCAAACGTTACATCCGGGCGAATGGTCTCTTCACCCAGAGGTATTTCTTCAGATTGTTCAAATGTGGGGACTTCCAGAAATAGATTTTATGGCCTCTCATCTAAACAAGAAACTTCCCAGGTATCTGTCCAGATCCAGGGATCCTCAAGCGGTAGCAGTGGATGCATTGTCACTTCCTTGGAAGTATTATCCTGCCTATATCTTTCCGCCTCTAGTTCTTCTTCCAAGAGTAATCTCCAAGATTCTGAAGGAATGCTCGTTTGTTCTGCTGGTAGCTCCAGCATGGCCTCACAGGTTTTGGTATGCGGATCTTGTCTGGATGGCCTCTTGCCAACCGTGGACTCTCCCGTTAAGACCAGACCTTCTGTCGCAAGGTCCTTTTTTCCATCAGGATCTCAAATCCTTAAATTTAAAGGTATGGAGATTGAACGCTTGATTCTTAGTCAAAGAGGTTTCTCTGACTCTGTGATTAATACTATGTTACAGGCTCGTAAATTTGTATCTAGAAAGATATATTATAGAGTCTGGAAGACTTACATTTCTTGGTGTCTTTCTAATCATTTTTCCTGGCATTCTTTTAGAATTCCGAGAATTTTACAGTTTCTTCAGGATGGTTTGGATAAAGGTTTGTCTGCAAGTTCCTTGAAAGGACAAATCTCTGCTCTTTCTGTTCTTTTTCACAGAAAGATTGCTAATCTTCCTGATATTCATTGTTTTGTACAAGCTTTGGTTCGTATAAAACCTGTCATTAAGTCAATTTCTCCTCCTTAGAGTTTGAATTTGGTTCTGAGGGCTCTTCAAGCTCCTCCGTTTGAACCTATGCATTCATTGGACATTAAATTACTTTCTTGGAAGAGTTTCTGAATTAGTCTCCTTTTCTGATTTTTCACCAGGATAAGGCGGTGTTGCGAACTTCTTTTAAATTTTTACCTAAGGTTGTGAATTCCAACAACATTAGTAGAGAAATTGTGGTTCCTTCATTATGTCCTAATCCTAAGAATTCTAAGGAGAAATCATTGCATTCTTTGGATGTAGTTAGAGCTTTGAAATATTATGTTGAAGCTACTAAGAATTTCCGAAAGACTTCTAGTCTATTTGTTATCTTTTCCGGTTCTAGGAAAGGTCAGAAGGCCTCTGCCATTTCTTTGGCATCTTGGTTGAAATCTTTAATTCATCATGCTTATGTCGAGTCAGGTAAAACTCCGCCTCAAAGGATTACAGCTCATTCTACTAAGTCAGTTTCTACTTCCTGGGCGTTTAGGAATGAAGCTTCGGTTGATCAGATTTGCAAAGCAGCAACTTGGTCTTCTTTGCATACTTTTACTAAATTCTACCATTTTGATGTGTTTTCTTCTTCTGAAGCTGTCTTTGGTAGAAAAGTACTTCAGGCAGCTGTTTCAGTTTGAATCTTCTGCTTATATTTTCAGTTTTTTTCTTTATAAGATTTAAACTTTATTTTTGGGTGTGGATTTTTTTCAGCGGAATTGGCTGTCTTTATTTTATCCCTCCCTCTCTAGTGACTCTTGCGTGGAAGATCCACATCTTGGGTAGTCATTATCCCATACGTCACTAGCTCATGGACTCTTGCTAATTACATGAAAGAAAACATAATTTATGTAAGAACTTACCTGATAAATTCATTTCTTTCATATTAGCAAGAGTCCATGAGGCCCACCCTTTTTTTGTGGTGGTTATGATTTTTTTGTATAAAGCACATTTATTCCAATTCCTTATATTTATGCTTCGCACTTTTTTCTTATCACCCCACTTCTTGGCTATTCGTTAAACTGATTTGTGGGTGTGGTGAGGGGTGTATTTATAGGCATTTTGAGGTTTGGGAAACTTTGCCCCTCCTGGTAGGAATGTATATCCCATACGTCACTAGCTCATGGACTCTTGCTAATATGAAAGAAATGAATTTATCAGGTAAGTTCTTACATAAATTATGTTTTTTTTAACTTAAGGGATTTAAGATGCTTTAGGAAGCTGAATATAATTAATAGAAAATTAAATTCCTGAGTCCTTTGTTTCCATAAAGCATACTCATGGAAAGTTTGCAGAACGAATAAATCCTTTCAAGCTATGGAGACATTTTTATAAAATTATATATCTCCAAAAAATTACATAAAAAAATGTTCTGACTTAATATCTAAACTTATTTGGAATTGATATACAGTAAGTCCCCTACTTACGAACAAGTTCCGTTCCGGGAGCACATTTGTAAGTCCCCTTTGTTCGTAAGTCCAACTGTATTGTAATTTGTGAGAGAAGTATTATAAACCTCACTTTATAATACTTTTTACACAAATTATAGTACACAGGTACATAAAAAACAAACAATACTGTAAAGAAAAAAAAATTAATTTTACCTTGTATAGTAAAATTTTACCTTGTATAGTAAAACAGTTGCTGGCATGGAGTGAACAGTCAAGTTACTGACTGGAGGTGGGAGATGGTGGAGCTGTACACAGCAGCACAACCTCATGGGACAATGTCCGGCAGACACGGAACTAACTTCCGTGATTTGACATGCTAATGCATGTTCGTATCTTTGAAAGTTTGTAACTTGAAAGTTTGTAAGTAGGGGACTTACTGTATTTCCATGAGCTGTTGATGTGATGTATTAAAGACTGTATACTAAGTTTATGATTTTAACCAATATACTGGTTTTGAAAAAAGATGAGCTTTCTCTTGTTAAGTGTATCCAGTCCACGGATCATCCATTACTTGTGGGATATATTCCCTTCCCAACAGGAAGTTGCAAGAGGATCACCCACAGCAGAGCTGCTATATAGCTCCTCCCCTCACATGTCATACCCAGTCATTCTCTTGCAACCCTCAACATAGATGGAGGTCGTGAGAGGACTGTGGTGTTTTATAGTTAGTTTATTTCTTCAATCAAAAGTTTGTTATTTTTAAATGGCACCGGAGTGTGCTGTTTTTTCTCAGGCAGTATTTGGAAGAAGAATCTGGCTGCGTTTTCTATGATCTTAGCAGAAGTAACTAAGATCCACTTGCTGTTCTCACACATTCTGAGGAGTGAGGTAACTTCAGAGAGGGAATGGCGTGCAGGTTTTCCTGCAACTAAGGTATGTGCAGTAAAATATTTTTCTAAGGAATGGAATTGACTAAGAAAATGCTGCTGATACCGAAGTAATGTAAGTAAAGCCTTAAATGCAGTGAAAGAGACTGGTATCAGGCTTATTAATAGAGATATATACTCTTTAAAAAATGTGTTTTAAAACGTTTGCTGGCATGTTTAATCGTTTTTTAACGTACATTTCATGATAAAACTTATTGGGGCATAATTTTTCCACATGGCTGGCTTAATTTCTGCATAGAAACCGTTAACTGAGGCTTCCCACTGTTGTAATATGAGTGGGAGGGGCCTATTTTAGCGCTTTTTTGCGCAGTAAAAATTAAGACTCAGACTTCCTGCTTCTTCCTGCATGATCCAGGACTTCTCTAGAGGGCTCAAAAGGCTTCAAAAGTCATATTGAGGGAGGTAATCAGTCACAGCAGAGCTGTGACAGTGTGTTTGACTGTTTTTAAAAAACGTTTTTCTCTATTGTGTATCCGTTTTGGGTATTAAGGGGTTAATCATCCATTTGCAAGTGGGTGCAATGCTCTGCTAACTTAATACAATTGCTGTGAAAATTTGGTTGGTATAACTGCTTTGGTTCATTGTTATTTCAACTTGAGACAGGTTTTGTGCTTCTTAAAGGCGCAGTAGCGTTTTTTATATTGCTTGTAAACTTATTGTGAAGTGTTTTTTCAAGCTTGCCAGTCTTATTGCTAGTCTGTTTAAACATGTCTGACATAGATGAATCTACTTGTTCATTATGTTTGAAAGCCAGTGTGGAGCCCCATAGGAATATGTGTACTAAATGTATTGATTTCACTTTAAATAATAAAGGTCAGTCTTTATCTATAAAAGAATTATCACCAGACGACGAGGGGGAAGTTATGCCGACTAACTCTCCTCACGTGTCAGTACCTTCGCCTCCCGCTCAGGGGGCGCATGCTATTATGGCGCCAAGTACATCAGAGACGCCCATAGCAATTACTTTACAGGACATGGCTACAATCATGAATAATACCCTGTCAGAAGTATTATCTAGATTGCCAGAATTGAGAGGCAAGCGCGATAGCTCTGGCATTAGGAGAGATGCAGAGCGCGCTGGTGCTGTAAGAGCCATGTCTGATACTGCGTCACAGTTTGCAGAACATGAGGACGGAGAGCTTCATTCTGTGGGTGATGGATCTGATCCGGGGAAACCTGATTCAGAGATCTCTAATTTTAAATTTAAGCTTGAGAACCTCCGTGTATTGCTTGGGGAGGTTTTAGCTGCTCTGAACGACTGTAACACAGTTGCAATTCCAGAGAAATTGTGTAGGCTGGATAGATACTATGCGGTACCGGTGTGTACTGATGTTTTCCCTATACCTAAAAGGCTTACAGAAATTATTAGCAAGAAGTGGGATAGACCCGGTGTGCCCTTTTCCCCACCTCCTATATTTAGAAAAATGTTTCCAATAGACGCCACTACACGGGACTTATGGCAGACGGTCCCTAAGGTGGAGGGAGCAGTTTCTACTTTAGCAAAGCGTACCACTATCCCGGTTGAGGATAGTTGTGCTTTTTCAGATCCAATGGATAAAAAATTAGAAGGTTACCTTAAAAAAATGTTTGTTCAACAAGGTTTTATCCTGCAGCCGCTTGCATGCATTGCGCCTGTCACTGCTGCTGCGGCATTCTGGTTTGAGTCTCTGGAAGAGGCCATTCACACAGCTCCATTGGATGAAATTATGGACAAGCTTAAATCACTTAAGCTAGCTAACTCATTTGTTTCTGATGCCATTGTATATTTGACTAAACTAACGGCTAAGAACTCCGGATTCGCCATCCAGGCGCGGAGGGCGCTATGGCTTAAATCCTGGTCAGCTGACGTGACTTCTAAATCTAAATTACTTAATATTCCTTTCAAGGGGCAGACCTTATTCGGGCCCGGCTTGAAGGAAATTATTGCTGACATTACTGGAGGTAAGGGGCATACCCTTCCTCAGGACAGGGCCAAATAAAAGGCCAAACAGTCTAATTTTCGTGCCTTACGAAATTTCAAGGCAGGAGCAGCATCAACTTCCTCCGCTCCAAAACAGGAAGGAACTGTTGCTCATTTCAGACAGGCCTGGAAACCTAACCAGTCCTGGAACAAGGGCAAGCAGGCCAGAAAACCTGCTACTGCCCCCAAGACAGCATGAAGGAACGGCCCCCTATCCGGAAACGGATCTAGTGGGGGGCAGACTTTCTCTCTTCGCCCAGGCGTGGGCAAGAGATGTCCAGGATCCCTGGGCGTTGGAGATCATATCTCAGGGATATCTTCTGGACTTCAAGGCTTCTCCTTGTCAAGGGAGATTTCATCTTTCAAGATTATCAGAAAACCAGATAAAGAAAGAGGCATTCCTACGCTGTGTACAGGACCTCCTAGTAATGGGGGTAATCCACCCAGTTCCGCGGACGGAACAAGGACAGGGATTTTATTCAAATCTGTTCGTGGTTCCCAAGAAAGAGGGTACCTTCAGACCAATTTTGGACCTAAAGATCTTAAACAAATTCCTAAGAGTTCCATCATTCAAAATGGAAACTATTCGGACCATCCTGCCCATGATCCAAGAGGGTCAGTACGTGACCACAGTGGACTTAAAGGATGCCTACCTTCACATACCAATTCACAAAGATCATCATCGGTTCCTAAGATTTGCCTTTCTAGACAGGCATTACCAATTTGTAGCTCTCCCCTTCGGGTTGGCTACGGCCCCGAGAATCTTTACAAAGGTTCCGGGCTCACTTCTGGCGGTTCTAAGACCGCGAGGCATAGCGGTGGCTCCGTATCTAGACGACATCCTGATACAGGCGTCAAGCTTTCAAATTGCCAAGTCTCATACAGAGATAGTTCTGGCATTTCTGAGGTTGCATGGGTGGAAGGTGAACGTGGAAGAGAGTTCTCTATCACCACTCACAAGAGTCTCCTTCCTAGGGATTCTGTAGAAATGAAAATTTACCTGACGGAGGCCAGGTTATCAAAACTTTTAAATGCTTGCCGTGTCCTTCATTCCATTCCACGCCCGTCAGTGGCTCAGTGCATGGAAGTAATCGGCTTAATGATAGCGGCAATGGACATAGTGCCATTTGAGTGCCTGCATCTCAGACCGCTGCAATTGTGCATGCTAGGTCAGTGGAATGGGGATTACTCAGATTTGTCCCCCCCTACTAAATCTGGATCAAGAGACCAGAGATTCTCTTCTCTGGTGGCTTTCTCGGGTCCATCTGTCCAAGGGGATGACCTTTCGCAGGCCAGATTGGACAATTGTAACAACAGATGCCAGCCTTCTAGGCTGGGGCGCAGTCTGGAATTCCCTGAAGGCTCAGGGATCGTGGACTCAGGAGGAGAAACTCCTCCCAATAAATATTCTGGAGTTAAGAGCAATGTTCAATGCTCTTCTAGCTTGGCCTCAGTTAGCAACACTGAGGTTCATCAGATTCCAGTCGGACAACATCACGACTGTGGCTTACATCAACCATCAAGGGGGAACCAGGAGCTCCCTAGCGATGTTAGAAGTCTCCAAGATAATTCGCTGGGCAGAGTCTCACTCTTGCCACTTGTTAGCGATCCACATCCCAGGCATGGAGAACTGGGAGGCGGACTTTCTAAGTCGTCAGACTTTTCATCCGGGGGAGTGGGAACTCCATCCGGAGGTGTTTGCTCAACTGGTCCATCGTTGGGGCAAACCAGAACTGGATCTCATGGCGTCTCGCCAGAACGCCAAACTTCCTCGTTACGGATCCAGGTCCAGGGACCCGGGAGCGACGCTGATAGATGCTCTAGCAGCTCCTTGGTTCTTCAACATGGCTTATGTGTTTCCACCGTTTCCTCTGCTGCCTCGACTGATTGCCAAGGTCAAACAGGAGAGAGCATTGGTGATTCTGATAGCGCCTGCGTGGCCACGCAGGACCTGGTATGCAGACCTAGTGGACATGTCGTCCTGTCCACCATGGACTCTACCTCTGAGACAAGACCTTCTAATACAAGGTCCTTTCAATCATCCAAATCTAATTTCTCTGAGACTGACTGCATGGAGATTGAACGCTTGATCCTATCAAAGCGTGGCTTCTCCGAGTCAGTTATTGATACCTTAATACAGGCACGAAAGCCTGTTACCAGGAAAATCTACCATAAGATATGGCGTAAATACCTGTATTGGTGCGAATCCAAGAGTTACTCATGGAGTAAGGTTAGGATTCCTAGGATATTGTCCTTTCTACAAGAGGGTTTGGAAAAAGGCTTATCAGCTAGTTCGTTTCAGGGACAGATTTCTGCTCTGTCTATTCTTTTGCACAAGCGTCTGGCAGAAGTTCCAGACGTCCAGGCTTTTTGTCAGGCTTTGGCTAGGATTAAGCCTGCGTTTAAAATTGTTGCTCCTCCGTGGAGCTTAAACTTGGTTCTTAAGGTTCTTCAAGGAGTTCCGTTTGAACCCCTTCATTCCATTGATATTAAACTTTTATCTTGGAAAGTTCTGTTTTTGATGGCTATTTCCTCAGCTCGAAGAGTCTCGGAGTTATCTGCCTTACATTGTGATTCTCCTTATCTGATTTTCCATTCAGACAAGGTAGTTCTGCGTACTAAACCTGGGTTTTTACCTAATGTGGTTTCTAACAGGAATATCAATCAAGAGATTGTTGTCCCATCATTGTGCCCTAATCCTTCTTCAAAGAAGGAACGTCTTTTGCATAATCTGGACGTAGTCCGTGCCTTGAAGTTCTACTTGCAGGCAACTAAAGATTTTCGTCAAACATCTGCCCTGTTTGTCGTTTATTCTGGACAGAGGAGAGGTAAAAAAGCTTCGGCAACCTCTCTCTCCTTTTGGCTTCGAAGCATAATACGCTTAGCCTATGAGACTGCTGGACAGCAGCCCCCTGAAAGGATTACAGCTCATTTTACTAGAGCTGTGGCTTCCACCTGGGCCTTTAAGAATGAGGCCTCTGTTGAACAGATTTGCAAGGCTGCGACTTGGTCTTCGCTTCACACTTTTTCAAAATTTTACAAATTTGACACTTTTGCTTCTTCGGAGGCTGTTTTTGGGAGAAAGATTCTACAGGCAGTAGAACCTTCCGTTTAAGTTCCTGCCTTGTCCCTACCATCATCCGTGTACTTAAGCTTTGGTATTGGTATCCCACAAGTAATGGATGATCCGTGGACTGGATACACTTAACAAGAGAAAACATAATTTATGCTTACCTGATAAATTTATTTCTCTTGTAGTGTATCCAGTCCACGGCATGCCCTGTCTTTTAAGGCAGGTCTAAATTTTTAATTAAACTAGAGTCACCACTGCACCCTATGGTTTCTCCTTTCTTGTCTTGTTTCGGTCGAATGACTGGATATGACATGTGAGGGGTGGAGCTATATAGCAGCTCTGCTGTGGGTGATCCTCTTGCAACTTCCTGTTGGGAAGGGAATATATCCCACAAGTAATGGATGATCCGTGGACTGGATACACTACAAGAGAAATAAATTTATCAGGTAAGCATAAATTATGTTTTTCTTTTGTTTGTTTCTTATTTTAAGTTAACTTTGTAATATCTTAAAAGTGCTGTCTTGGTTTATAAAATTATATTGCTAGCTTACACAATAGGAACGTTAATAAGGTATGTAGAGCAAACCATTTTAAGTAGATAAGTGTGACATAGAATGGAACAAGATTTAACAGGTACCTGTGGAGGTAGTGTGACAATGCGGTAGCGTTGCAGGCTAGTTGGAAGATCCTTGCTGATATGAGAGGTACACTCGGTGGAGCAGCAGGAACAGTACCTGGTTTTGCGTTCTAAGTAGTAAGCTGAATGCAGGAGAGAGGGGGTTGTTCTCTGTGAGCCAAATTGTGCAGTAGCTGTGAGTGCAGGGTTAGCCGTGGAACGAGCTGCACTGCTTGGTGGGAGGAGCAAGAGCTAATGGCTGTTGGCTAAAAGCTTTGAATCTGCTTACACGCTGCAGGGAAGAGCAGTCCGCTGTCCCCAGTAGATTCTGGCTGTTTAGGGGTTCCAGTTTGTCAAACAGATAGGTGATAGGAGGACAGATGACGATTACCAGAAATCTGGAGAAGGTAAGAGGCTGTGACTTAAAGGCCAGGTAATTGAATCAGTGCTTTTTAGGCATGACACGGGATTACCAAGCACAGGTGATTATTTTAGAAACCTTAGGGCCGCATATTTATTTATGGATATAATATATTTCATGTCTAGTGCCATAGCGCATGATTAAATAAATAATGTTGCAGGGTACTGTCTATCTGCTGTTCTTCCCCTCAGAGGGCTAATTTGAGTTTGCCCACTTAAAAGAAGTCCCCAAAGCGCACATATTTAGAACAGTGACCACACATTCACTGTTCTAATTTTTTCCTGGGGGCGCAAAAACTAGTGCAGAGAGTTGCGTGTGGCCCATGGGCCGCCAGCTGGCTGTCCCTGTGCTATATTATGAACAAAGAAAACAAACTTTTTTTTAAACAAAAGAATGCCACCTATTTCTAGTTATGTACTGATATCCTATTAGCCACCTATAATAACCAATGTAAAACTGAGGGGAGACAGGGGGCACCTCTGTCTTGTTCCATTAGTTATCAAAAATATCTAGCATAAAACCTCTTCTTGGACCGAAGGAAATGGTTCTTGTACAATGTTGATATTACTGTTATTGTATGAAGAATCACAGAAAACCATTATAAAAATCCTTTTAAACACTTTATTAATACTCTTTGCGATATAATGGCATTGTTACAAGATTATGGCACTGCTATATCCCCCTTCTTAGTTTATTGAAATTTTATTTGTGTTAAAATCAGAAAGGATTTTCTACTTTTTATTGAAAACATAATTTATGAAATATGAGCTTTGGTTACAGAATGACAATCTTCATTTTTGCAGTAGCCTTTTATTGAGGATTGTTGTATCTGTGGGGAAAATACTATGAAAATCAGGAGCAATATCTGTATTAAATCTATATATACAACATTTGTGGCTTAGTTATCTGCCCTAGTCTGGAAATATTTTCTAAATATGTAAGACAGACATCGAAGTTTGTGCTTTTCAGTGCACAAAATTACGCTCACATAAGCATGCTCTCACACATAAATCTCTACTTTCTCTTGTTAAGTGTATCCAGTCCACGGATCATCCATTACTTGTGGGATATTCTCCTTCCCAACAGGAAGTTGCAAGAGGATCACCCACAGCAGAGCTGCTATATAGCTCCTCCCCTCACTGCCATATCCAGTCATTCTCTTGCAACTCTCAACTAAGATGGAGGTCGTAAGAGGACTGTGGTGTTTTATACTTAGTTTATTTCTTCAATCAAAAGTTTGTTATTTTTAAATGGTACCGGAGTGTACTGTTTATCTCAGGCAGTATTTAGAAGAAGAATCTGCCTGCGTTTTCTATGATCTTAGCAGAAGTAACTAAGATCCTTTGCTGTTCTCACATATTCTGAGGAGTGAGGTAACTTCAGAGGGGGAATAGCGTGCAGGTTTTCCTGTAATAAGGTATGTGCAGTTAAAATATTTTTCTAGGGATGGAATTTGCTAGAAAATGCTGCTGATGCCGAAGTAATGTAAGTAAAGCCTTAAATGCAGTGATAGCGACTGGTATCAGGCTTATTAATAGAGATACATACTCTTATAAAAGTGTATTTTAAAACGTTTGCTGGCATGTTTAATCGTTTTTTACATATGTTTGGTGATAAAACTTATTGGGGCCTAGTTTTTTTCCACATGGCTGGCTTGAATTTTGCCTAGAAACAGTTCCCTGAGGCTTCCCACTGTTGTAATATGAGTGGGAGGGGCCTATTTTAGCGTTTTTTTGCACAGCAAAAATTGCAGACACAGACATCCAGCTTCTTCCTGCATGATCCAGGACTTCTCTGAAGGGCCCAAAAGTCTTCAAAAGTCGTATTGAGGGAGGTAAAAAGCCACAGTAGAGCTGTGGCAGTTGTTGTGACTGTTTAAAAAAACGTTTTTGTCATTTGTTATTCCGTTTTTGGTATTAAGGGATTTATCATCCATTTGCAAGTGGGTGCAATGCTCTGCTAACTTATTACATACACTGTAAAAATTTTGTTAGTGTAACTGCATTTTTTCACTGTTATTTCAAAATTTGGGAAAATTTGTGTTTCTTAAAGGCGCAGTAACGTTTTTTATATTGCTTGTAAACTTGTTTTAAAGTGTTTTCCAAGCTTGCTAGTCTCATTGCTAGTCTGTTTAAACATGTCTGACACAGAGGAACCTACTTGTTCATTATGTTTGAAAGCCATGGTGGAGCCCCATAGGAGAATGTGTACTAAATGTATTGATTTCACCTTAAACAGTAAAGATCAGTCTTTATCTATAAAAGAATTATCACCAGAGGGTTCTGTCGAGGGGGAAGTTATGCCGACTAACTCTCCCCACGTGTCAGACCCTTCGCTTCCCGCTCAGGGGACGCACGCTAATATGGCGCCAATTACATCAGGGACGCCCATAGCGATTACCTTGCAGGACATGGCTGAAATCATGAATAATACCCTGTCAGAGGTATTATCTAGATTGCCTGAATTAAGAGGCAAGCGCGATAGCTCTGGGGTTAGGAGAGATACAGAGCGCACAAATGCTGTTAGAGCCATGTCTGATACTGCGTCACAGTATGCAGAACATGAGGACGGAGAGCTTCAGTCTGTGGGTGACATCTCTGACTCGGGGAAACCTGATTCAGAGATTTCTAATTTTAAATTTAAGCTTGAGAACCTCCGTGTATTGCTTGGGGAGGTATTAGCTGCTCTGAATGACTGTAACACTCTTGCAATTCCAGAGAAATTGTGTAGGCTGGATAGATACAATGCAGTGCCGGTGTGTACTGACGTTTTTCCTATACCTAAAAGGCTTACAGAAATTATTAGCAAGGAGTGGTATAGACCCGGTGTGCCCTTTTCCCCACCTCCTATATTTAGAAAAATGTTTCCAATAGACGCCACTACACGGGACTTATGGCAGACGGTCCCTAAGGTGGAGGGAGCAGTTTCTACTTTAGCAAAGCGTACCACTATCCCGGTTGAGGACAGTTGTGCTTTTTCAGATCCAATGGATAAAAAATTGGAGGGTTACCTTAAGAAAATGTTTATTCAACAAGGTTTTATTTTACAGCCCCTTGCATGCATTGCGCCTGTCACTGCTGCGGCGGCATTCTGGTTTGAGGTCCTGGAAGAGGCCATCCAGACAGCTCCATTGAATGAAATTATTGACAAGCTTAGAACGCTTAAGCTAGCTAACTCATTTGTTTCTGATGCCATTGTTCATTTGACTAAACTAACAGCTAAGAATTCCGGATTCGCCATCCAGGCGCGTAGGGCGCTATGGCTTAAATCCTGGTCAGCTGACGTGACTTCAAAGTCTAAATTACTCAACATTCCTTTCAAGGGGCAGACCTTATTCGGGCCTGGCTTGAAGGAAATTATTGCTGACATTACTGGAGGCAAGGGTCATACCCTTCCTCAGGACAGGGCCAAATCAAAGGCCAAACAGTCTAATTTTCGTGCCTTTCGAAATTTCAAGGCAGGAGCAGCATCAACTTCCTCCGCTTCAAAACAAGAGGGAACTGTTGCTCATTCCAGACAGGCCTGGAAACCTAACCAGTCCTGGAACAAGGGCAAGCAGGCCAGAAAGCCTGCTGCTGCCCCCAAGACAGCATGAAGGAACGGCCCCCTATCCGGAAACGGATCTAGTGTGGGCAGACTTTCTCTCTTCGCCCAGGCGTGGGCAATCGATGTTCAGGATCCCTGGGCGTTGGAGATCATATCTCAGGGATATCTTCTGGACTTCAAAGCTTCTCCTCCACAAGCGAGATTTCATTTTCAAGGTTATCATCAAACCAGATAAAGAAAGAGGCATTCCTAAGCTGTGTGCAAGACCTCCTAGTAATGGGAGTGATCCATCCAGTTCCGCGGACGGAACAAGGACAGGGATTTTATTCAAATCTGTTTTTGGTTCCCAAGAAAGAGGGAACCTTCAGACCAATCTTGGATCTAAAGATCTTAAACAAATTCCTCAGAGTTCCATCATTCAAAATGGAAACTATTCGGACCATCCTACCCATGATCCAAGAGGGTCAGTACATAACCACAGTGGACTTAAAGGATGCCTACCTTCACATACCGATTCACAAAGATCATCATCGGTTCCTAAGGTTTGCCTTTCTAGACAGGCATTACCAATTTGTAGCTCTTCCCTTCGGGTTGGCCACTGCCCCGAGAATTTTTACAAAGGTTCTGGGCTCACTTCTGGCGGTTCTAAGACCGCGAGGCATAGCGGTGGCTCCGTATCTAGACGACATCCTGATACAGGCGTCAAGCTTTCAAATTGCCAAGTCTCATACAGAGATAGTTCTGGCATTTCTGAGGTTGCATGGGTGGAAAGTGAATGTGGAAAAGAGTTCTCTATCACCACTCACAAGAGTCTCCTTCCTAGGGACTCTTATAGATTCTGTAGAGATGAAAATTTACCTGACGGAGTCCAGGTTATCAAAACTTCTAAATGCTTGCCGTGTCCTTCATTCCATTCCACGCCCGTCAGTGGCTCAGTGCATGGAAGTAATCGGCTTAATGGTAGCGGCAATGGACATAGTGCCATTTGCGCGCCTGAATCTTAGACCGCTGCAATTATGCATGCTAAGTCAGTGGAATGGGGATTACTCAGATTTGTCCCCTCTACTAAATCTGGATCAAGAGACCAGAGATTCTCTTCTCTGGTGGCTTTCTCGGGTCCATCTGTCCAAGGGGATGACCTTTCGCAGGCCAGATTGGACGATTGTAACAACAGATGCCAGCCTTCTAGGTTGGGGCGCAGTCTGGAACTCCCTGAAGGCTCAGGGATCGTGGACTCAGGAGGAGAAACTCCTCCCAATAAATATTCTGGAGTTAAGAGTAATATTCAATGCTCTTCTAGCTTGGCCTCAGTTAGCAACACTGAGGTTCATCAGATTTCAGTCGGACAACATCACGACTGTGGCTTACATCAACCATCAAGGGGGAACCAGGAGTTCCCTAGCGATGTTAGAAGTCTCAAGGATAATTCGCTGGGTCTCACTCTTGCCACCTGTCAGCGATCCACATCCCAGGCGTAGAGAACTGGGAGGCGGATTTTCTAAGTTGTCAGACTTTTTATCCAGGGGAGTGGGAACTCCATCCGGATGTGTTTGCTCAACTGGTCCATCGTTGGGGCAAACCAGAACTGGATCTCATGGCGTCTCGCCAGAACGCCAAGCTTCCTTGTTACGGATCCAGGTCCAGGGACCCAGGAGCAACGCTGATAGATGCTCTAGCAGCTCCTTGGTTCTTCAAACTGGCCTATGTGTTTCCACCGTTTCCTCTGCTCCCTCGGTGATTTTGATAGCGCCTGCGTGGCCACGCAGGACCTGGTTTGCAGACCTAGTGGACATGTAATCTCTTCCACCATGGACTCTGCCTCTGAGGCAGGACCTTCTAATACAAGGTCCTTTCAATCATCCAAATCTAATTTCTCTGAGACTGACTGCATGGAGATTGAACGCTTGATTCTATCAAGGCGTGGCTTCTCCGAGTCAGTCATTGATACCTTAATACAGGCTCGGAAGCCTGTCACCAGGAAAATCTACCATAAGATATGGCATAAATATCTTTATTGGTGTGAATTCAAGAGTTACTCATGGAGTAAGGTTAGGATTCATAGGATATTGTCCTTTCTCCAAGAGGGTTTGGACAAAGGCTTATCAGCTAGTTCTTTAAAAGGACAGATCTCTGCTCTGTCTATTCTTTTGCACAAGCGTCTGGCAGAAGTTCCAGACGTCCAGGCATTTTGACAGGCTTTGGTTAGGATTAAGCCTGTTTTTAAAACTGTTGCTCCCCCGTGGAGCTTAAACTTGGTTCTTAAAGTTCTTCAGGGAGTTCCGTTTGAACCCTTTCATTCCATTGATATTAAACTTTTATCTTGGAAAGTTCTGTTTTTGATGGCTATTTCCTCGGCTCGAAGAGTCTCTGAGTTATCTGCCTTACATTGTGATTCTCCTTATCTGATTTTTCATTCAGACAAGGTAGTTCTGCGTACCAAACCTGGGTTTTTACCTAAGGTGGTTTCTAACAGGAATATCAATCAAGAGATTGTTGTTCCATCATTGTGTCCTAATCCTTCTTCAAAAAAGGAACGTCTTTTGCATAATCTGGACGTAGTCCGTGCCTTGAAGTTTTACTTACAGGTTACTAAAGATTTTCATCAAACATCTGCCCTGTTTGTCGTTTACTCTGGACAGAGGAGAGGTCAAAAAGCTTCGGCAACCTCTCTCTCCTTTTGGCTTCGGAGCATAATACGCTTAGCCTATGAGACTGCTGGACAGCAGCCCCCTGAAAGGATTACAGCTCATTCTACTAGAGCTGTGGCTTCCACCTGGGCCTTTAAAAATGAGGCCTCTGTTGAACAGATTTGCAAGGCTGCGACTTGGTCTTCGCTTCACATCTTTTCAAAATTTTACAAATTTGACACTTTTGCTTCTTCGGAGGCTGTTTTTGGGAGAAAGGTTCTACAGGCAGTGGTTCCTTCCGTTTAAGTTCCGGCCTTGTCCCTCCCATCATCCGTGTACTTTAGCTTTGGTATTGGTATCCCACAAGTAATGGATGATCCGTGGACTGGATACACTTAACAAGAGAAAACATAATTTATGCTTACCTGATAAATTTATTTCTCTTGTAGTGTATCCAGTCCACGGCCCGCCCTGTCCTTTTAATGCAGGTCTAAATTTTAATTAAACTACAGTCACCACTGCACCCTATGGTTTCTCCTTTCTTTTTCTTTTCTTTGTTTCGGTCAAATGACTGGATATGGCAGTGAGGGGAGGAGCTATATAGCAGCTCTGCTGTGGGTGATCCTCTTGCAACTTCCTGTTGGGAAGGAGAATATCCCACAAGTAATGGATGATCCGTGGACTGGATACACTACAAGAGAAATAAATTTATCAGGTAAGCATAAATTATGTTTTTACAAAAGGAGATACTCATTAGCTCATACAGACACTCACTGACTTCCACATACACTCTCTCTCTCACTCACACACATCCACAATCACGTGCACATACTCATTTTTACATGCCCAGCCATATCCCCATGCATAGAATTTATTACAGACACACAGATATAAACTCACACTCATTTGCACACAGCAAATGTAGATCCACATCATATGCACACACCATTACAGACACTTTGATCAATGCTCATTTGCACACACATACTGTAATGCCCTGGCTGTCAAAGAGGTCAACTGTGTATTGTTATTCAATAAAAAAATAACATTAGTTGGCAGAATGCTAAGTCTTCAACGGCAGAGGAGAAGCATTTTGACAGTACAAGAGACAGTGGGGGGGGGGTCCTGTTTTGATGACCAGCAATGAATTATAGAACACCTGGGCGAGGTTCTTATGCAAGGGGATATCTGCAGGATAATACTTAAACTTAAGCAGTTCTTTGGAAGTATAGATAGATGCTGGTAGGCAGGTGATCTAACTAGAATGTTTTATGTCATAATCTCAGCTTTGGAGTACAAACGTTTTACCAGATATGAGTCTCAATAAAGGTAACCCCTTAGCTGCAAAAAACAGGACTATTATGCATTGCTTAGCAATATTGTGTATTCCTCTCTTTCAGGTGCAAGGGGGGAGGAATAGGGAAATTACCTAGTTTGTACTCTCAGCTGATACCTTGCAGAAGATTTTAAATTTTACTGTTTGCAATGTATTCTGAATAGTCTATGCGTTTATGTATATTGAAGGGACATGAAACCCTTTTTTTTCTTTCATGATTCATATAGAGCAGGTGATTCTAAACAACTTTCAAATTTGTCTGTTATCAAATTTGATTTGATCATTTTATATACTTTGTTGAAAAGCATACCTAGGTAGTCTTAGGAGCAGCAATATACTACCGAGAGATACCAGCTGATTGGTGGCTGCACATTATTATTTTGGTTCACAAGATGTGTTCAGCTAGCTTCCTGTAATGCATTGCTGCTCCTTTAACAAAGGATAACAACAGAAACAAGCAAATTTTATAATAGAAGTAAATTGGAAAGTTGTTTAAAATGGCTCTATCTCAATCATAAAATAAAAAATTTGGGTTTCATGTCCCTTTAATAAAAATAATGCCAGACTGGAAAGATGTGTCCTTATGTGTAAATACATTCTCAATAGAAAGTTTTTCTCTTCCTTTGCCTTAATGCAATGTGCAATACATTATAAGATCTCGTTTTGTAGCACATTTGGCCCATGGTATACAAGAAAGGATAATTATTATACAAGTTATACTCATTAGTTTG
Organism: Bombina bombina; assembly: GCF_027579735.1. NCBI lineage: Eukaryota > Metazoa > Chordata > Amphibia > Anura > Bombinatoridae > Bombina > Bombina bombina. The sequence goes on from NC_069499.1 coordinate 159,055,337, forward strand.
TCTTCTAGGTCACAGTGCTGTTGATATCACCAAGGTAGCAAGAAGACACCGGATGTCTCCATTTCCACTAACATCTATGGACAAAGCCTTCATCACAGTTTTGGAGATGACTCCTGTCCTTGGGACTGAAATAATAAATTACAGGGGTATTGTATTTATTTATGTGACAGATTTTAGCTCAATCCGGGCCTTAATATTTTGAAATGGTGTATACAAAACCTGTTTCGATATTAAAATGATTAGAATGTATGGTTCCCAAAATTAGTAACTTTAATTGTCATTTAGCTATGTTAAAGTAACCAAACTTTTAATTTCAGGGCCTGTGAACAAATTTTAGCAATACATTTTAGTTTACTTTTCATTGCTTTGCCTAAAAGATGACATTTTTACATTTTAAAACAAAGTGCTTACCTCCAACACTTTACCTATTGCATCTTTTTCACCCCATTAAGGTGCTCCTTGCTGTTTTACATACAGCATACTGATCTAGACCAATGGTTCCCAAAGTTTTTCAGGCCTCTGCCCCCTCGGTTCTATAAACTAACACATCAGCTCCCCCCCTAATGTAACCCATAAAAATAATATTCAGACCAGCAGTGCACAAACCCTAATAAACATAATGACACACTGCAATCTAAAGTAGTAACAGTTAAACATTCAAATTTTAAAATATATATATATTTTTTTATTAAAACTGTATTATCTTTATCTTTTGATACCAGCTTTTTAAAGTCAATAGTCACTGTGCAAGCGTCTTATAAACCAAATTTAGTAATTACTTAACTGTTCAAAAAGTGTTAATCTAGTGGATAGACTAGAGGTCTTAAACACCATAGGGCTAGATTACAAGATGTGTGCTATTCTTAGCCCGCGTTAACTTGCGCACAGATTACAAGTTGAAAGTAAATGTGTTCACTCAAGCCCAATTAAATTTAACGCACACCAGGTTAGCACGACTGAAGACCTTACGTAAAGACTAAGACAAAAAAAATTAGTGCAGCAAACACAACATAAATACGTTAAAATAAAGAGTTGCGCTCATTTACACACTTTCTGATAAAAAAAAAATATTCATAAAAATATGAATACATTTTTTTATAAGGGTTCAATGGTATATGCCATGTATTTGAATGCAAAGGGCTATAATATATACAGTGTGTGTGTGTATATATATATATATATATATATATATATATACGTATAAATATATATGTGTGTGTGTGTTTCTAAATATTTGTTTGGGTATATATATATACATTATATATCTGTATTTATGTGTATAGACAAACGCATTCGCCGCATTTAACCAGGGGTAATATACTTTAATCCGTTTTAGTAAAAGGGATTAAAGTATATTACAATGTATGAAAAGAAGTGTGTGGGTCTGGCGCTAGTAGTTGCACCTACGGCTCTCTCCAGAAAGGGTGCCTAGTCAACCTTAGATTGGTAATACAGAATGGGTATTGGAGTGAGCGCCAAAGGCAGAGGTGAATCAAAACACTTATATAAAAATATTTAATACTTAGTACATAGTCTATAGGACAATATTAAAAAATCATGGATCCATGCATACATACAACAACAGCAATAGACACATTAATATAGGTTAAAAACTAGATAGATAAGAACAAAACATATAGGGTGTCAGGTTAAATGAATATATAGTCATATCTGATACAGCTGTATGAACAATCGTATAAACAGTAAAAAACAGAACAATAATAATGATGAAGTGGTTAAGTTCAAATTAATTATAGATGAACCTCCAAACGTGAAACAGTCCAGTGCATATATCCAAACGATGTATATAACTTAAAAATCCAATAAAAAATCAGTTGTGAAAAATAATAATAATGTGTTCCCTTCATCATTATTGTTCTGTTTTTTTACTGTTTATACAATTTTTCATACAGCAATATAATATATATATATATATAATATTTAATAATAATTTTGTTTATTTACATTCCAATATTAACATTCAAATGTCTATATAGGGGAAAATGTTTGGTTTTTAAATTTATTTTGCTATTTATATCTGTATAAATCTATAACTTTATATTTCTTTCATACAGGTGGTGAGAGTCCACAATCCTTTACTCTTGGGAATTACTCTTTTCTACCACTAGGAGGAGGCAAAGATTCCCAAACCCCAAGAGCTCTATAAACTCCTCACACATACCTCAGTATTTACTTTTCCTCTGCTGGAGGTGATTGAAGAATAAAGATGTGCATTTGATTCTTCAGGGAGTGGGGTTTTTAGTCTATATCGAAGCCCATGTTTCCCATCAGAGTACAGTGCATATTAGAGGGATGTATATAGGGTATGGTTTATGATTCTTTGTTCACCGCATAGGAAATTTTTCATAAACTGTCTATAATCTTTCACAGGGACTTGTTTTTTGCCTTCCTTTATGGATCTACTATATACTCCTATTCCATATGCTGATATGTTTCAGTACTGGTTTGGCTGTCTGCTGCTTGATTGCTAGTGAATGAGTGTCTATTGGTAAGTGGCTTTTCTTTCATGTAATTGGCAAGAGTCCATGAGCTAGTGACGTATGGGATATACAATCCTACCAGGTGGGGCAAAGTTTCCCAAACCTCAAAATGTCTATAATAGACATTGGTTTCGCATTACAGAATGTTGTGTCACAATAATGTAAGAGAAGACATTTGTTCTTATGATATATCAATTTCTTCTTTTTCCAAACATCATCGCATAAAGGTGCACCATCCTTTTTGGAGCAGTTTATGTTCTTCCTTTTTCTCTCTAAATAGTTCTTAGCTGAACTAAATATTGAACTGATGACTTGATATTTGAAAGGAGCCTTGTACATGTCTATGTAGTTTCTATCTAAATCTTGGTGGTTTTAAACTAAGTACCAAATAGTATATAATGCTCTGTAGCTTTAAAAATTAAGAATGATTTATTAGACAGACATATATATTATTTTCTTTTATGTAATTAGCAAGAGTCCATGAGCTAGTGACGTATGGGATATACATTCCTACCAGGAGGGGCAAAGTTTCCCAAACCTCAAAATGCCTACAAATACACCCCTACCACACCCACAATTCAGTTTTACAAACTTTGCCTCCTATGGAGGTGGTGAAGTAAGTTTGTGCTAGATTTCTACGTTGATATGCGCTTCTCAGCATGCTGAAGCCCGGTTTCGCCCCGAGTGCAGTGAATTACAGAGGGATGTGAAGGGAGTATTACCTATTGAATACAATGGTCATCCTAACGGGGATCTATTTCATAGGTTCTCTGTTATCGGTCGTAAAGATTCATCTCCTACCTCCCTATTCAGATCGACAATATATACTCTTATATACCATTACCTCTGCTGATTCTCGTTTCAGTACTGGTTTGGCTATCTACTTTATGTAGATGAGTGTCTTTTGGTAAGTATGTTTTCTTTTATTTAAGACACTCTCAGCTATGGTTTGGCACTTTATTTGTAAAGTTCTAAATATATGTTTGTACTTATATTTGCCATGATTCAGGGTTATCAGTATATTTCCTTTTTACAGACTGTCAGTTTCATTTTGGGAAATGCATATATGAAAGAAAGAAAAAAAAAAAAAAGATTTTTTTCTTATCTGAAATTTTCAAATTGACTTTCTTTTCTAAATTGCGGGCTGTTAGGTTCGCGGGAGCGCAAAATGCTTTAATTTATTGCGTCATTCTTGGCGCGAGAATTACGTTTTTTGACGTAATTTCGTCATTTCCAGCGTCGAGAGTTTTCATGTGGTTGCGTCATCTATGACGCTCGTGTTTGTTGCAGACGTTTTTGGCGGAAAAAAATATTTTGTCAGTTGTGGGCGTCATACTTGGCGCCAGACCTTTTGACATTATTTAAGTCTTCATTTCTTTTTGCTTCTGGTTTCCAGAGGCTTATTTTGTTTGCATTTTTTCCCATTCCTGAAACTGTCATATAAGGAAATTGATAATTTTGCTTTATATGTTATTTTTTCTCTTACATATTGCAAGATGTCTCAATCTGACCCTGTCTCAGAATCTACTACTGGAATCCTGCTGCCTTTGCATTTTGCATTTGTTGTAAACTTGTGGTAACTGTTCCTCCGGCTGTAGTTTGTGATAGTTGTCATGACAAACTTTTAAATGCAGACAATATTTACATTAGTAGTAATCCATTACCTGTTGTTCCTTCAACATCTAATGCTCAGGATATTCCTGTTAATGTGAGAGAATTTGTTTCTAATTCTATTCAGAAGGCTTAGTCTGTCATACCACCTTCTAATAAACGTAAAAAGGTCTTTTAAAACTTCTCATAAAATTGATGAATTTTTAAATGATCGACAACATTCTGATTCATCTATCTCTGATGAGGATCTATCTGGTTCAGAAGATTCTGCCTCAGATATTGACACTGACAAATCTTCATACTTATTTAAAATGGAGTATATTCGTTCCTTATTAAAAGAGGTGTTGATTGCATTAGATATGGAGGAGACTAGTCCTCTTGATATTAAAACTAGTAAACTTTTAAATTCGGTTTTTAAACCTCATGTAGTTATTCCTGAGGTTTTTCCAGTTCCTGATGCTATTTCAGATGTAATTTCTAGGGAATGGAATAGACTGGGTACTTCTTTTACTCCTTCTTCAAGGTTTAAGAAGCTGTATCCTTTGCCGCCAACTGATAGATTGGAGTTTTGGGAAAACACAATTTATGCTTACCTGATAAATTTATTTCTCTTGTGGTGTATCCAGTCCACGGATCATCCATTACTTGTGGGATATTCTCATTCCCAACAGGAAGTTGCAAGAGGACACCCACAGCAGAGCTGTAATATAGCTCCTCCCCTAACTGTCATAGCCAGTCATTCGACCGAAAACAAGCCGAGAAAGGAGGAACCATAGGGTGTAGTGGTTACTGTAGTTTAAATTTAAAAATTACCTGCCTTAAAATGACAGGGCGGGCCGTGGACTGGATACACCACAAGAGAAATAAATTTATCAGGTAAGCATAAATTGTGTTTTCTCTTGTAAGGTGTATCCAGTCCACGAATCATCCATTACTTGTGGGATACCAATACCAAAGATAAAGTACACGGATAAAGGGAGGGACAAGGCAGGAACTTAAATGGAAGGAACCACTGCCTGTAAAACCTTTCTCCCAAATATAGCCTCCGAAGAAGCAAAAGTATCAAATTTGTAAAATTTTGAAAAAGTATGAAGCGAAGACCAAGTCGTCGCCTTGCAAATCTGTTCAACAGAAGCCTCATTTTTAAAGGCCCAAGTGGAAGCCACAGCTCTAGTAGAATGAGCTGTAATCCTTTCAGGAGGCTGCTGTCCAGCAGTCTCATAGGCTAAGCGGATTAAGCTTCTTAGCCAAAAAGAAAAAGAGGTTGCCAAAGCCTTTTGACCTCTCCTCTGTCCAGAGTAGACAACAAACAAAGCAGATGTTTGACGAAAATCTTTAGTAGCTTGTAAGTAAAACTTTAAAGCACGGACCACGTCCAGATTGTGTAACACAAGGATGGAACCATAATCTCTTGATTGATATTCTTTTTAGATACCACCTTAGGTAAGAACCCAGGTTTGGTAAGCAGGACTACCTTATCCGTATGAAAAATCAGATAAGGAGAATCACATTGTAAGGCAGATAGCTCAGAGACTCTACGAGCCGAGGAAATAGCTACCAAAAAAAAAAAAAAAAAAGAACTTTCCAAGATAAAAGTTTGATATCTATGGAATGAAGAGGTTCAAACGGAACTCCTTGAAGAACCTTAAGAACCAAGTTTAAGCTCCATGGTGGAGCAACAGGTTTAAACACAGGCTTGATTCTAACTAAAGAATGACAAAATGCCTGAACGTCTGGAACATCTGCCAGACGCTAGTGCAAAAGAATAGACAGAGCAAAAATCTTTAAGAAACTAGCTGACAATCCTTTTTCCAAACCTTCTTGGAGAAAAGATAAAATCCTAGGAATCCTGACCTTACTCCATGAGTAACCCTTGGATTCACACCAATAAAGATATCTACGCCATACCTTATGGTAAATTTTCCTGGTGACAGGCTTTCGTGCCTGTATTAAGGTATCAATAACTGACTCGGAGAAGCCACGCTTTGATAAAATCAAGCGTTCAATCTCCAGGCAGTCAGCCTCAGAGAAATTAGATTTGGATGGTTGAAAGGACCCTGAAGTAGAAGGTCCTGTCTCAGAGGCAGAGACCATGGTGGAAAGGATGACATGTCCACTAGATCTGCATACCAGGTCCTGCGTGGCCACGCAGGGGCTATCAGAATCACCAATGCTCACTCCTGCTTGATCTTGGCAATCATTCAAGGGAGCAGAGGAAACGGTGCAAACACATAAGCCAGGTTGAAAGACCAGGGCGCTGCTAGAGTATCTATCAGTGTCGCCTTGGGATCCCTGGACCTGGATCCGTAACACGGAAGCTTGGCGTTCTGGCGAGACGCCATGAGATCCAGTTCTGGTTTGCCCCAACAGAGAATCAGTTGTGCAAATACCTCCGGATGGAGTTCCCACTCTCCCGGATGAAAAGTCTGACCACCTCCCAGTGCTCTACACCTGGGATATGGATAGCTGATAGGTGGCAAGAGTGAATCTCTGCGCAGTGAATTATTTTTGAAACTTCTAACATCTCTAGGGAACTTCTTGTTCCCCCTCGATGGTTGATGTAAGCTACAGTCGTGATGTTGACCGACTGAAATCTGATGTACCTCAGAGTTGCTAACTGAGGCCAAACCTGAAGAGCCTTGAATATCGCTCTTAGTTCCAGAATATTTATTGGAAGGAGAGACTCCTCCTGAGTCCACGATCCCTGAGACTTCAGGGAGTTCCAGACTGCACCCCAACCTAGAAGGCTGGCATTTGTTGTTACAATAGTCCAATCTGGCCTGCGAAGGTCATACCTTTGGACAGATGGACCCGAGATAGCCACCAGGGAAGATGATCCCTGGTCTCTTGGTCCAGATTCAGTTGAGGGGCCAAATCTGCGTAATCCCCGCTCCACTGACTGAGCCTGCATAGTTGCAGCGGTCTGAGATGTAAGCGTGCAAACGGCACTATGTCCATTGCCGCTACCATTAAGCCGATTACTTCCATACACTGAGCCACCAAAGGGCGCGGAATGGAATGAAGAACCCAACAGGAATTTAGAAGCTTTGATAACCTGGACTCCGTCAAGGTAAATTTTCATTTCTACAGAATCTATCAGAGTCCCTAGAAAGGAAACTCTTGTGAGTGGGGATAGAGAACACTTTTCCTCGTTCACTTTCCACCCATGCGACCTCAGAAATGTCAGTACTACGTCCGTATGAGACTTGGCAATTTGGAAGTTTGACGCCTGTATCAGGATGTCGTCTAAATAAGGGGCTACTGCTATGCCCCGCGGCCTTAGGACCGCCAAAAGCGACCCTAGAACCTTTGTAAAGATTCTTGGGGCTGTAGCTAATCCAAAGGGAAGAGCTACAACTGGTAATGCCTGTCTTGAAAGGCAAACCTGAGAAACCGATGATGATCTTTGTGTATCGGAATGTGAAGATAAGCATCCTTTAGATCCACTGTAGTCATATATTGACCCTCCTGGATCAGTGGTAGGATGGTACGAATAGTTTACATCTTGAACGACGGAACTTTGAGGAATTTGTTTAAGATCTTTAGATCCAAAATCGGTCTGAAGGTTCCCTCTTTTTTGGGAACCACAAACAGATTTGAGTAAAAACCCTGTTCCTGTTCCTCCTTTGGAACTGGATGGATCACTCCCATAACTAGGAGGTCTCGTACACAGTGTAAGAATGCCTCTCTCTTTATCTGGTTTGCAGATAATTGTGAAAGGTGAAATCTCCCTTTTGGGGGGGAAGCTTTGAAGTCCAGAAGATATCCCTGGGATATAATTTCCAACGCCCAGGGATCCTGAACATCTCTTGCCCACGCCTGGGCAAAGAGTGAAAGTCTGCCCCCTACTAGATCCGTTACCGGATAGGGGGTTGTTCCTTCATGCTGTCTTAGAGGCAGCAGCAGGCTTTTTGACCTGCTTACCTTTTTTCCAGGTCTGGTTTGGTCTCCAGACCGTCTTGGATTGAGCAAAAGTTCCTTCTTGTTTATTATTAGAGGAAGTTGATGCCGCACCTGCCTTGAAGTTTCGAAAGGCACGAAAATTAGACTGTTTGGCCCTAGATTTGGACCTGTCCTGAGGAAGGGCACGACCTTTTCCTCCCGTGATATCAGCAATAATCTCCTTCAAACCAGGCCCGAATAGGGTCTGCCCCTTGAAGGGAATGTTAAGTAGCTTAGATTTTAAAGTCACGTCAGCTGACCATGATTTAAGCCATAGCGCTCTGCGCGCCTGTATAGCAAAACCAGAATTCTTAGCCGTTAGTTTATTCAAATGAACAATGGCATCAGAAATAAAATAATTGGCTAGCTTAAGTGCTCTAAGTTTGCCAAGTATGTCATCCAATGGAGTCGCTACCTGTAAAGCCTCTTCCAGAGACTCAAACCAGTACGCCGCAGCAGCAGTGACAGGGGCAATGCATGCAATGGGCTGTAGGATAAAACCTTGTTGAATAAATATTTTCTTAAGGTAACCTTCTAATTTTTTATCCATTGGATTTAAAAAAGCACAACTGTCCTCGACAGGGATAGTAGTACGCTTTGCTAGAGTAGAAACTGCTCCCTCCACCTTAGGGACTGTCTGCCATAAGTCCCGTGTGGTGGCGTCTATTGGAAAAAAAATTTCTAAAAATAGGAGGGGAAGAGAACGTCACACCTGATCTATCCCATTCCTTATTAATAATTTCTGTAAACCTTTTAGGTATTGGAAAAACATCAGTACACACCGGCACTGCAAAGCATTTATCCAGTCTACACAATTTCTCTGGCACTGCAATGGTATCACAGTCATTCAGAGCAGCTAAAACCTCCCTAAGCAACACGCAGAGGTGTACAAGCTTAAATTTAAATGTAGAAATATTAGAATCAGGTATCTTTCCTGAGTCATTAACATCACCCACTGACTGAAGCTTTCCTTCCTCAGCTTCTGCATTTTGTGAGGCAGTATCAGACATGGTTCTTAAAGTGTCAGTATGCTCTGCATTTTGTCTCACCCCAGAGCTATCTAGCTAACCTCTAAGTTTAGGTAGTCTGGCTAATACCGCTGACAGTGTATTATCCATGACTGCTGCCATGTCTTGTAAAGTAAACGCTATGGGCGCCCTAGATGTACTTGGCGCCATTTGAGCGTGAGTCCCTTGGGCGGGAGTCAAAGGGTCTGACACGTGGGGAGAGTTAGTCGGCATAACTTTCCCCTCGTCAGATTCCTCTGGTGATAATTTTTTAAAAACAGAATATGATCTTTATTGCATAAAATGAAATCAGTACATTTGGTACACATTCTAAGAGGGGGTTCCACCATGGCTTTTAAACATAATGAACAAGGAGTTTCTTCTATGTCAGACATGTTTATACAGACTAGCAATAAGACTAGCAAGCTTGGAAAACACTTTAAATCAAGTTAACAAGCAAATATAAAAAACGGTACTGTGCCTTTAAGAGAAACAAATTTTGTCAGAATTTGAAAAACAGTGAAAAAATGCAGTAAATCAAACGAAATTTTTACAGTGTATGTAATAGGCTAGCAGAGCATTGCATCCACTTGCAAATGGATGATTAACCCCTTAGTTCAAAAAGCGGATCAAAAAAACGAAATAGACGTAGTCACAACCAACTGCCACAGCAAGCTGTGGTCCTACCTTCCCCAATAAACGATTTTGGAAAGCCTTTGAGCCCTTTAGAGATGTCCTATAGCATACAGGGGACTCCTGAGGGAAGCTGGATGTCACAGTTTGTAATTTTAACTGCACCAACTGTAACTTTTATACTATAACAGTGGAAAGCCTCAGTAAACTGTTTCTAGTCAAAATTTAAGCCAGCCATGTGAAAAAAACTAGGCCCCAATAAAGTTTTATCACCAAAGCATATATAAAAACGATTAAACATGCCAGCAAACGTTTTATATTGCAATATCATAAGGGTATTACCCCTGGGAATAAGCATGATACCAGTCGTTATTAAATCACTGTATTCAGGCTTAACTTACATTAATCCGGTATCAGCAGCATTTTCTAATGTTTTCCATCTCTAGAAAAAATTATAACTGCACATACCTGATAGCAGAATAAACTGCACGCCATTCTCTCGCTGAAGTTACCTCATCTGTGTAATCCCCTCAGACATATGTGAGAACAGCAATGGATCTTAGTTACAACCTGCTAAGATAATAGAAACCTCAGGCAGATTCTTCTTTTATTTACTGCCTGAGATAAAATAGCACAACTCCGGTACTATTTAAAAATAACAAACTTTTGATTGAAGAAAATAAACTAGCTATATTTAACCACTCTCTCCTACAACGACCTTGCTTGTTGAGAGTTGCAAGAGAATGACTGGCTATGACAGTTAGGGGAGGAGCTATATTAAAGCTCTGCTGTGGGTGTCCTCTTGCAACTTCCTGTTGGGAATGAGAATATCCCACAAGTAATGGATGATCCGTGGACTGGATACACCTTACAAGAGAAAAGATCCCCAATGTTGATGGGGCCATCTCTACTCTTGCTAAACGTACTACTATTCCTACAGCAGATAGTACTTCTTTTGAAGATCCTTTAGATAGGAAACTTGAATATTATCTAAGAAAGGCTTATTTATGTTCAGGCCATCTTCTTAGGCCTGCTATTTCTTTGGCTGATGTTGCTGCTGCTTTAACTTTTTGGTTGGAAACCTTAGCGCAACAAGTACCAGATCATAATGTGTATAGCATTGTTAAGTTAATTCAACATGCTAATAATTTCATTTGTGATGCCATGTTTTATATAATTTGAATTGATGTCAGATATATGTCTTTAGCTGTATTAGCTAGAAGAGCTTTATGGCTTAAATCTTGGAATGCTGATATAACTTCTAAATCAACGTTGCTATCTCTTTCTTTCCAAGGTAATAAATTATTTGGTTCTCAATTGGATTCTATTATTTCAACTGTCACTTGGGGGAAGGGAGCTTTTTTCCCTCATGATAAAAAATCTAAGGGTAAATTTAAAGCTGCTAACCGTTTTCGTTCCTTTCGACAAAATAAGGAACAGAAACCTGATCTTTCCCCTAAGGGAACGGTTTCCAATTGGAAGCCTTCTCCAGTCTGGAATAAATCCAATCCATTTAAAAGATCTAAATCAGCCCCCAAGTCCAAATGAAGGTGCGGCCCTCATTCCAGCTCAGCTGGCAGGGGGCAGACTAAGATTTTTCCAGGATGTTTGGATCAATTCAATCCAAAATCATTGGATTCAGAACATTGTTTCTCAAGGATACAGAATAGGTTTCAAAATAAGACCGCCTGTGAGAAATTTCTTTCTCTCACGCATTCCAGTGAACCCAGTAAAGGATCAGGCTTTCCTGAAGTGTGTTTCAGACCTGGAGTTATCTGGGGTAATTGTGCCAGTTCCTTTTCAGGAACGGGGTCTGGGGTTTTATTCAAATCTGTTCATTGTTCCAAAGAAGGAGAATTCTTTCAGACAGGTTCTGGATCTAAAAATTTTGAATCATTATGTAAGAATACCAACATTCAAAATGGTGACAATAAGGACTATTCTGCCTTTTGTTCAGCAAGGGCATTATATGTCCACAATAGACTTACAGGATGCATATCTTCATATTCCGATTCATCCAGATCACTATCAGCTCCTGAGATTCTCTTTTCTAGACAAGCATTACCAATTTGTTGCTCTTCCTTTTGGCCTAGCAACAGCTCCAAGGATCTTTTCAAAGGTTCTCAGTGCCGTACTCTCTGTAATCAGAGAGCGGGGTATTGCGGTGTTTCCTTATTTGGACGATATCTTGGTACTTGCTCAGTCTTTACATTCTGCAGAATCTCACACAAATCAACTAGTGGTTGGAGGTTGGAGGATCAATTTACCAAAAAGTTCTTTAATTCCTCAGACAAGGGTAACCTTTTTAGGTTTCCAAATAGATTCAGTATCCATGACTTTATCTCTAACAGACAAGAGATGTCTGAAATTGGTTGCAGCTTGTCGGAACCTTCAGTTTCAATCATTCCCTTCAGTAGCTATGTGCATGGAGGTTTTAGGTCTCATGACTGCAGCATCGGACACGATCCCCTTTGCTTGTTTCTTTTGCATGATGTACTGATTACACAGATTCATCCTTACTTGTGGGATATTGTCCTTCCTGACAGGAAGTAGCAAAGAGAGCACCACAGCAGAGCTGTCTATATAGCTCCCCCCTTAACTCCACCCCCCAGTCATTCTCTTTGCTGGCTCTAAGCAGGAAGGGTAAAGAGAAGAGGTGTTAAACATCGAGTGAGGTGGGCGGGGCCTGTATTTAGTTATACAGACAAGCAGAAAGCAACTTCTCCTGAGGTCATATTAATCTTCAGAGGGCCTATTCAAAGCTTTAACCCCATATTATCGTTCCTAAGGGCAGGTAGGGCCACAGCAGAACTGTGGCAAGGTGCTTATAGGGGTTTTTAATCAGTTTTAGACAAATTTCAATCCGTTTTTTTTCATTTGGGGGTTTATTGCTTATTAACTTGTGGTGCAATCCTTCTAAAGCTTAGTGGATACACTGTTAAAATCTCGGAAAAATTTAAGCAATTTTAACCTGTTTTGCAGTTTGTGTATGCCTTTTTTTCTCTTAAAGGCACATTACCGTTTTTGTAAATTGTCTTTTTTTTCATTAAATAAAGTGTTTTCCAAGCTTGCTTGCTTTATTACTAGTCTGTTAAACATGTCTGACACTGAGGAAACTTATTGCTCAATTTGCTTAGAAGCCATTGTGGATCTCTGATAGACTCAGTGGACATGAAAATATTTCTGACGGAGGTCAGAAAATCAAAGATTTTGTCCCCCTGCCGAGCTCTTCACTCCATTCCGCGGCCGTCAGTGGCTCAGTGTATGGAGGTAATCGGTCTAATGGTAGCGGCAATGGACATAGTTCCGTCTGCTCGCTTGCATCTCAGACCACTGCAACTATGCATGCTCAAACAGTGGAATGGGAATTATGCAGATTTATCTCCTCAGATAAATCTGGATCAAGAGCCCAGAGACTCTCTTCTTTGGTGTTTGTCACAGGATCATCTGTCCCAGGGAATGTGTTTCCGCAGGCCAGAATGGGTTATTTTGATGACAGACGCCAGCCTTCTGGGCTGGGGTGCAGTCTGGAATTCCCCGAAAGCTCAGGGTTTGTGGACTCGGGAGGAGGCTCTCCTACTGATAAATATTCTGGAATTAATAGTGATATTCAATGGTCTCCAGGCATGGCCTCAGCTGGCTTTGGCCAGATTCATCAGGTTTCAGTCGGACAACATCACGACTGTGGCTTATATCAATCATCAGGGCGGAACAAAGAGTTCTCAAGGATAATCCAATAAGCAGAGGCTCACTCTTGCCATCTGTCAGCGATCTATATCCCAGGTGTAGAGAACTGGGAGGCAGATTTTCTAAGTCGTCAGACTTTTCATCCGGGGGAGTGGGAACTCCATCCGGAGGTGTTTGCTCAGCTGGTTCGGCTATGGGGCACACCAGAATTGGATCTGATGGCGTCTCGTCAGAACGCCAAAAACTTCCTCGTTACGGCTCCAGGTCAAGGGATCCTCAGGCTGTACTGATAGATTCTCTAGCAGTGCCCTGGTCGTTCAACCTAGCTTATGTGTTTGCACCTTTCCCTCTCCTTCCACGTCTGATTGCCAGAATCAAACAGGAGAGAACATCAGTGATTTTGATAGTGCCCGCGTGGCCACGCAGGACTTGGTATGCAGACCTGGTGGACATGTCATCTCTTCCACCATGGTCTCTGCCATTGAGACAGGACCTTCGGATTCAAGGTCCATTCAAGCATCCAAATCTAATTTCTCTACAACTGACTGCTTGGAGATTGAACTCTTGATTCTATCAAAGCGGGGTTTCTCTGAGTCAGTCATAAATACCTTGATTCAGGCTTGAAAGCCTGTTACCAGGAAAATCTATCATAAGATATGGCGTAAATATCTTTTTTGGTGCAAATCCAAAGGCTTCTCCTGGAGTAAAATCAGGATTCCTAGGATTTTGTCTTTTCTCCAAGAGGGATTGGAGAAAGGATTGTCAGATAGTTCCCTAAAGGGACAGATATCTGCTCTGTCTATTTTGTTGCACAAGCGTCTGGCAAATGTTCCAGACGTTCAGGCTTTTTGTCAGGCTTTAGCTAGAATTAAGCCTGTGTTTTTTAAACCTGTTGCTCCGCCATGGAGTCTAAATTTAGTTCTTAGAGTTCTTCTGGGGGTTCCGTTTGAACCCATACATTCCATAGATATTAAGCTTTTATCTTGGAAAGTTTTGTTCTTAGTTGCTATCTCTTCAGCTCGAAGAGTTTCTGAACTATCTGCATTACAATGTGACTCACCTTATCTTGTGTTCCATGCTGATACGGTGGTTTTGCGTACCAAGCCTGGGTTCCTCCCTAAGGTTGTTACTAACAGGAATATCAATCAGGAAATTGTTGTTCCTTCTCTGTGTCCTAATCCTTCTTGTAAGAAGGAACTTCTGTTGCAGAACTTGGACGTGGTTCGTGCTTTGAAATTTTACTTGCAGGCAACCAAAGATTTTCGTCAAACATCTTCGTTGTTAGTTGTCTATTCTGCAAAGCGTAGGGGTCAAAAAGCTACGGCAACTTCTCTTTCCTTTTGGCTGAAAAGCATCATCCGTTTGGCTTATGAGACTGCTGGACAGCAGCCTCCTGAAAGGATTACAGCTCATTCTACTAGAGCGGTAGCTTCCACATGGGCTTTTAAAAATGATGCTTCTGTTGAACAGATTTGTAAGGCTGCGACTTGGTCTTCGCTTCATACCTTTTCAAAATTTTACAAATTTTACACTTTTGCTTCTTCGGAGGCTATTTCTGGGAGAAAGGTTTTGCAAGCAGTGGTGCCTTCCGTTTAGGTTTCTGTCTTGTCCCTCCCTTCATCCATGTCCTAAAGCTTTGGTATTGGTATCCCACAAGTAAGGATGAATCCGTGGACTCGGTACATCATGCAAAAGAAAACAAAATTTATGCTTACCTGATAAATTTCTTTCTTTTGCAATGTACCGAGTCCACGGCCCGCCCTGTCTATTCAAGACAGATAGTATTTTTTTATGTAACTTCAGTCACCTCTGCACCTTATAGTTTCTCCTTTTCTTTCTTGGCCTTCGGTCGAATGACTGGGGGGTGGAGTTAAGGGGGGAGCTATATAGACAGCTCTGCTGTGGTGCTCTCTTTGCTACTTCCTGTCAAGAAGGACAATATCCCACAGGTAAGGATGAATCCGTGGACTCGGTACATCGCAAAAGAAAGAAATTTATCAGGTAAGCATAAATTTTGTTTTTCACATGAGACCTCTTCAGCTTTGTATGCTGCACCAATGGTGCCAGGATTATACAAAGATATCACAATTAATATCCTTAAATCCCAATGTTCGACTATCTCTGACTTGGTGGTTAGATCACCATCGTTTAGTTCAAGAGGCCTCTTTTGTTCATCCAACCTGGACTGTGATCACAACAGATGCGAGTCTTTCAGGTTGGGGGGCTGTCTGGGGATCTCTGACAGTGCAGGGGGTTTGGAAATCTCAAGAGGCGAGATTACCAATCAATATTTTGGAACTCCGTGCGATTCTCAGAGCTCTTCAGTTTTGGCCTCTTCTGAAGAGAGAACCATTTATTTGTTTTCAGACAGACAATGTCACAACCGTGGCATATGTCAATCATCAGGGTGGGACTCACAGTCCTCAAGCTATGAAAGAAGTATCTCGGATACTTGCTTGGGCAGAATCCAGCTCCTGTCTAATTTCTGCGGTCCATATCCCAGGTATAGACAATTGGGAAGCGGATTATCTCAGTCGTCAGACTTTACATCCGGGAGAGTGGTCTCTTCACCCAGATGTGTTTTTTCAACTTGTTCAGATGTGGGGGCTTCCAGAAATAGATCTGATGGCTTCTCATCTAAACAGGAAACTTCCCAGGTATCTGTCTAGGTCCAGGGATCCTCAGGCGGAAGCAGTGGATGCTTTGACACTTCCTTGGAGTTATCAACCTGCTTATATTTTTCCGCCTCTAGCTCTTCTTCCTCGAGTGATTTCCAAAATCATAATGGAGCGTTCATTTGTACTGCTGGTGGCTCCAGCATGGCCACACAGGTTTTGGTATGCAAATCTTGTTCGGATGTCCAGTTGCCAACCCTATCCACTTCTTTTAAGGCCTGACTTTCTGTCTCAAGGTCCGTTTTTCCATCAGAATCTCAAATCATTAAATTTGAAGGTATGGAAATTGAACGCTTAGTGCTTAGTCATAGAGGTTTCTCTTACTCAGTAATTAATACTATGTTGCAGGCTCGTAAATCTGTGTCTAGAAAGATTTATTATCGAGTTTGAAAGACTTACATTTCATGGTGGTGTTCTCATAAATTCTCTTGGCATTCTTTTAGAATTCCAAGAATTTTACAATTTCTTCAGCATGGTTTAGATAAGGGTTTGTCTGCAAGTTCTTTGAAAGGACAAATCTCTGCTCTTTCTGTTCTGTTCCACAGAAAAATTGCTAATCTTCCTGATATTCATTGTTTTGTTCAGGCTTTGGTTCGTATCAAGCCTGTCATTAAATCAATCTCTCCTTCTTGGAGTCTTAATTTGGTTTTGAAGGCTTTACAGGCTCCTCCGTTTGAGCCTATGCATTCTCTGGACATTAAATTACTTTCTTGGGAAGTATTGTTCCTTTTGGCCATCTCTTCTGCTATAAGAGTTTCTGAATTATCTGCTCTTTCTTGTGAATCTCCTTTTCTGATTTTTCATCAGGATAAGGCGGTTTTGCGGACTTCATTTAAATGTTTACCTAAAGTTGTGAATTCCAACAACATTAGTAGAGAAATTGTTGTCCCTTTGTTGTGTCCTAATCCTAAGAATTCTCTGGAGAGATCTTTACATTCTTTGGATGTGGTAAGAGCTTTGAAATATTATTTTGAAGCTACTAAAGATTTTAGAAAGACTTCTAGTCTATTTGTTATCTTTTCTGGTTCTAGGAAAGGTCAGAAGGCTTCTGCCATTTCTTTGGCATCTTGGTTAAAGCTTTTGATTTAACATGCTTATTTGGAGTCGGGTAATTCCCCGCCTCAGAGGATTACGGCTCATTCTACTAGGTCAGTTTCTACTTCCTGGGCTTTTAAGAATGAAGCTTCTGTTGATCAGATTTGCAAAGCAGCAACTTGGTCTTCTTTGCATACTTTTACTAAATTCTACCATTTTGATGTTTTTTCTTCTTCAGAAGAAGTTTTTGGTAGAAAAGTACTTCAGGCAGCTGTTTCAGTTTGATTCTTCTGCTTATAATTTCAGTTTTTTTCATTATAAAGATTAAAACTTTTGATTTGGGTTGTGGATTAATTTTACAGCGGAATTGGCTGTCTTTATATTTATCCCTCCCTCTCTAGTGACTCTTGCGTGGATTTCCACACCTTGGGTATTTGCTATCCCATACGTCACTAGCTCATGGACTCTTGCCAATTACATGAAAGAAAACATAATTTATGTAAGAATTTACCTGATAAATTAATTTCTTTCATATTGGCAAGAGTCCATGAGACCCACCCTTTTAATGGTGGTTATGATTTTTTTGTATAAAGCACAATTATTCCAATTCCTTGTTGATGCTTTCGCTCCTTTCTTATCACCCCACTTCTTGGCTATTCGTTAAACTGAATTGTGGGTGTGGTGGGGGTGTATTTATAGGCATTTTGAGGTTTGGGAAACTTTGCCCCTCCTGGTAGGATTGCATATCCCATACGTCACTAGCTCATGGACTCTTGCCAATATGAAAGAAATGAATTTATCAGGTAAATTCTTACATAAATTATGTTTTTATTAACTTTTAGACACTTATTTGGCTATGTTTTGTGCACTTTTTATAGTTATTTATATATTTGCTAATATATATGGCCCTGGAAATGTTCCTTTTCACAATTCACTTGCTATTTGCGTCAGCTTTTTCAGCAAACTTACAGCTAGATTTAGAGTTTTGTCGGTAAAAACCCACGTAGCTAATGCTGCTTTTTTTCCCAACACACCCTTCCAACAACGCTGGTATTTAGACTTGTCTGAGGGGCTGCGTTAGGCTCAAAAAAGGGTGCGTTGAGCCTAACTTAGCTCCACTTCAACCCTCAATACCAGCATTGCTTACGGTAGCGGTAAGATGGGAAAACATGCTCGTGCACGATATCCCCATAGGAAACAATGGGGCTGAACTGGCTGAAAAAGAAATTGTTTCCTATGGGGAAACACTCTCTAAGTCTACACCTAACACCCTAACATGAACCCCGAGTCTAAACACCCCTAACCTTATACTTATTAACCCCTAATCTGCTGACCCCTGCATATTATTATTAACACCTAATCTTCCGCTCTGGACACCGCCGCAACCTACATTATCCCTATGAACCCCTAACACCGCCAACCCCTCTATTATATTTATTAACCCCTAAACTGCCCCCCCCAACGCCGCTGCTACCTTACCTACACTTATTAACCCCTAATCTGCCGACCGGACCTCGCCGCCACTATAATAAATGTATTAACCCCTAAACCGCCGCACTCCCGCCTCACAAACACTAGAATAAATAGTATTAACTCCTAATCTGCCCTCCCTAACATCGCCGCCACCTACCTACAATTATTAACCCCTAATCTCCTGCCTGCACCGTCGCCGCTACTATAATAAAGTTATTAACCCCTAAACATAACCCTAACCCTAACACCCCCTAACATAAATATAATTTATATTAAACTAAATAATATTCCTAAAATTAACTAAAGTATTCCTATTTAAAACTAAATACTTACCTATAAAATAAACCCTAATATAGCTACAATATAATTAATTATTACATTGTAGCTATTTCAGGGTTTATATTTATTTTACAGGCAACTTTGTATTTATTTTAACTAGGTACAATAGCTATTAAATAGTTAATAACTATTTAATAGCTACCTAGTTCAAATAATTACAAAATTACCTGTTAAATAACCTAACTCTACACTATCATTAAATTAATTAAATAAATTACCTACAATTAAATACAATTAAAAAAACTATTCTAGAATACAAAAAAACCCCTCTAAATTACAAAAAATAAAAAATATTACAAGAATTTTAAACTAATTACACCTAATCTAAGCCCCCTAATAAAATAAAATAAAAAAATAATAATAAAAGTCCCTACCCTATTCTACATTACAAAGTAATCAGCTCTTTTACCAGCCCTTAAAAGGGCTTTTTGCGGGGCATGCCCTAAAGTAATCAGCTCTTTTGCCTGTAAAAAATATACAACCCACCACCCACATACCCCACATACACCCACATTAGTGTGGCGGCGATGTGGGGGGGCCTCGGTTTAGGGGTACATAGGTAGTTTATGGGTGTTAGTGTACTTTAGAGCACAGTAGTTAGGAGCTTTATATTCCGGCGTTAGCCCATAAAGCTCTTAACTACTGACTTTTTTTTGCGGTTGGAGTCTTGTCGGTAGAGGCTCTACCGCTCACTTCTTCCAAGACTCCAAATACCAGCGTTAGGCAGATCCCATTGAAAAGATAGGATACGCAATTGGCGTAAGGGGATCTGCGGTTGCCTGGAATCGCAGTCGGGAAGTGAGCATTAGACCCTTTCCTGCCTGACTCTAAATACCAGCGGCCGGCCAAAAGCAGCGTTAGGACCCCTTAACGCAGCTTTTGACGGCTAACGCAGAACTCTAAATCTAGCTGTTAGTTTTTCGCGTGTTGAACTCCAGGTTTACACACGTTGGGTTTGCACATATCGGATTAACGCTTGTCGGGCTAATGCATGTCCCTTTAGACCTTTCTTTTGCTTACTCGCGCGTCGGTTTACACATGTCGGGTTATCGCGCGTTCTCACAGTTATGCGCTCGTCGGGTTCTGACGCGCAAGATCTCCTTTTTTTAGCTCTCAGTTTCTTTTGCATGCTCGGAGAAGCATTTTTTCTGTCCTCAGATTCAATATTAATTTATACTGCTTTGTTTTGCAGTTCAGCTTAGTGCACATTATACCTGTGACTTTTTTTTGTTCAAGATGGCTTAGGAGGGGGTACGTGGTTTCCATTCCTCAAGAGCTTTTAATTGGGGTTTTAGTGTTTATTGCATTGTTTTTCCATATGCTATAATGCAGCAGCAAGATTCTATCCCTAAATCTACCCTAAATATTTCCTGAACATCTTTCTACTATTATTAGGTGTGCTTCTTGTAAGACAGCTGAAGGGAATTCTTCAGCTCATTTATGTGGCTTATGTTTAGATTTGTTAAAGCAATCAGACCAATCTAATGCTGTTTCTCTGGTTGCTAATGCACCTACTGTTTGTTCAGGTGAGGATAATGCTGATGTACTGCCTCCTACTGTTTGTTCAGGTGAGGATAATGCTGATGTAGTGCCTCCTGCCATGAAAATTTGTATCATGGCTGCAGTTACTGAAGCGTTGACTGCTCTCCCTCCTTCAAACAAGTGTAAAAGGTCAGTTCAGATTTTCTTTCTACAAGTGCTATGTGCGCTGAGACCAGGGATACTATTTTGTCTTCACATGGTAAAGTTTCTTCTGGGGATAAGGATTCCTCATCTGATGTTGAACCTGATAGTTCCTCTTTTTTTGTTTAAAGTTGAACATATTTGTTGTCTTTTAAAGGAGGTTTTAATTATTTTAGGGGTTCATGATCCTAAAGTTTCTAAAGATAAGCCTTGTAATCATTTAAATTCAATTTTTAAGACTGTTGTTGAATCTTCCTGAGGTTTTCCCTGTGCCTGATGCTGTCTGTGACATGATCGCTTAGGAATGGTCTAAGCCAGGTAATTATTTTACTCCTTCTGCAAGGTATAAAATGTTTTATCCTTTACCTGCTGCTAATTTAGATTAATGGGAAACGGTTCCCAAGGTGCATGGGGCCATTTCCACTGTGGCTAAATGTACTACTATTCCTTTAGAAGACAGTACTTCTTTTAAGGACCCTTTAGACAGAAAGTTAGAATCTTTTCATAAAAGGGCCTCAGAGTGCCAATTCTTTTATCTGTGATGCTGTTTTTGATATTATGAAGAATAATGTCAAAAGCATGTGTTTTGCAGTCCTTGCCAGGTTAGCCTTGTGGCTTAAATCCTGGTCTACTGATATTGTGTCTAAATCTCGATTATTGTCTCTTTCTTCAGGGAAATAAATTATTTGGTTCTGATTTAGATTCTATTATTTCTGCTGTTACTGGAGGTAAAGGGGCTTTTCTTCCTCACAACAGAAAGTCTAGAGGAAATTCCAAAGCTACTCGTTTTTCATTCCTTTCGTCACAATAAGGAACAGAAAGCTAACTCCCCCGCTCAAAAGCAAGGTTCCTCTGGTTCAGTCTGGAGACATAATGCTAACTGGAGCAAATCAAAACAGGATAAGAAATCTATCCCTACTACCAAAGGTGCGGCGCCCGATCCAGAAGTTCTGGTTGGGGGCAGTTAAGCCTCTTTCAGGAGGCTTGGTTTAAGTCTGTTCCAGATCCCTGGGTTCGGAATATTGTTTCTCAGGGATATCAAATAGGATTCAGCTCAAGGCCTCCCAAAGGAAGTTTTTTTTTTTTTTTATCCAGTGTTCCAAGGAATCTTGTAAAAGCTCAAGCTTTTCTTCAGTCTGTCTGAGATTTGGAATATATGGGAGTGATTGTTCCAGTTTCTTTGCAGGAACAGGGGATGGGATTTTATTCAAATCTCTTCATTGTTCCAAAGTAGAAAGGTACTTTCAGAACAGTTCTAGATCTAAAGGTTCTGAACAGGTTTGTAAGGATTCCATCTTTCACAATGGAAACTATCCGGACTATTCTGCCTTTTGTTCAGCAAGGTCAGTTTATGTCCACAATAGATTTAAAGGATGCTTACCTTCATGTTCCTATTCACGGAGATAATTTCCAGTTTCTGAGGTTTGCCTTTCTGACAGGCATTTTCATTTTTTTCTCTACCATTTGGTCTGGCTACAGCTCCAATGATATTCAATTGTGTTATCAGGTCTCAGGGTATTGCAGTGTTTCCATATCTTGACGCCAACTTGGTTGGAGCTCTATCTTTTCCTTTAGCAGTATCTCACACCAACCGACTCTGTTGTTTCTTCAACAGCATGGTTGGAGGATAAATTTTCCAAAGAGTTCTTTGGTTCCTCAGACAAAGGTGACTTTCTTGGGATTCCAAATAAATTCAGTATCCATGAGTTTTTCTTTAACAGAGCAGAGAAGGTTGAAATTGGTCTGAACCTTCAGTCTCTCTTGTCTCCTTCAGTGGCTCTGTATATGGAAGTCCTAGATCTCATGAATTCAGCATCAGATGCAATTCCATTTACTCAATTTCACATGAGGTCTCTTCAACTTTGTATGCTTCGTCAATAGTGCAGGGACTATACTCAGCTGCCTCAAAGGATATTTTTGGATCCCAGTACAAGTCAGTCTCTAATTTGGTGGCAGGATCATCAGTTTATTATTCAAGGGGCTTCTTTTGCTCATCCTACCTGGAGTGTGATCACTATAGTCTCTCAGGTTAGGGAGCTGTTTGGGGGTCTCTGACAGCACAGGGAACTTGGATCCTCTGGAGGCGAGGTTACCAATCAATGTTTTAGAACTCTGTGCAATTTTCAGGGGCCTTCAAGTTTGGCCTCTGATGAAAAGGGAGTCTCATCTCTGTTTCCAGGCAGACAATGTCACAGTTAAAGCTTATATCAACCATCAAGGGGTAACTCTCAGTTCCCTGGTTATGATGAAGGTGTCTCGGATTTTCTCCTGGGCAGAAGCCAATTCTTGTCTAGTCTCTTCAATTAATTTTCCAGGAGTGAACAACTGGAAGGTAGACTACCTCAGTCGACAATCTTTACATCCTAGGGAGTTCTCTCTTCACCAGGATGTGTTCAATCAGATTGGGGATCTTTGGTGTCTCCCAGAAATAGATCTGATGGTCTCTCATCTGAACAACAAACTCCCCAGGTACTTTGCGAGATCTAGGGATCCTCAGGCAGAGTTAGTGGATGCTCTAGTAGTTCCTTGGTCTTTTCAGTCTGCTTATCTGTCTCCGCCTTTTGTTCTTCTTCCCAGAGTGGTTTCCAAGATGAGGCTAGAGAAGTAATCTGTAATCCCTATTGCCCAGCTTAGCCTTGCAGGATTTGGTATGTGGATCTGGTTCAGATATCCAGTTGCCCTCCTTGGCCTCTGTCTCAGGGTCCGTTTTTCTATCCGGATCTAAAGTCTCTGAGTTTGATGACATGGAAATTGGAACACCTAGTCCTTAGAACTAGGGGTTTCTCTGATTCTGTAATTGAATCCGTGATTCAGGCTTGTAAGCCTGTAACTAGGAAAATCTATCACAAGGTCTGGAATGCCTTTATTTCATGGAGTATCAATCATGGTTTTTCCTGGCATTCTTTCAGAATTCCTAGGTTTCTGCAGTTTTTGCAGGATGGTCTAGATAAGGGCCTATCTGCCAGTTCTCTGAAGGTCCAGATTTCTGCTCTTTCAGTTTTGTTACACAGACAAATTGCTAATCTTCCTGATGTTTCTTGTTTTGATCAGACTCTGGTTCATTTTAACCCTGTTATTAAGCCTATTTCTCCTCCATGGAATCTTAAACTGGTGTTAAGGGATTTGCAGGCTCCTCCTTTTGAACCTTTGCATAAATTGGACATTAAACTTATTTGGGCTATTTCTTCTGCTAGAAGAGTTTCTGAGTTATCTGCTCTTTCTTGTAATTCTCATCTGATTTTTCATTAGGATAAGGCTGTTTTACAGCAATTCATTTTCTGCCTAAGAATGTTTCTTCAGACAAAATTAGCAGAGAAATTGTTGTTCCTTCTTTGTGTCGAAATCCTAAGAATGCTTCTGAAAGATCTTTGCATTATTTAGATGTTGTTAGGGCATTGGAATAACAAATTGATGCAAATGCAATTGCAGGTCTTCTTAATAGTGGGTCAACAAAGAATTTATTGACGTTTCGGGGTTCACACAGACCCCTTCATCAGAATAAAACAAACAGTGTCATATTGCAAACTTAAATAGTGTTACACATATCATAACAAACATATACAAATCACCTGTGTGTTTCAGACAAGTTCCTTCATTCAATGGTGGAATGCACGCCATGCGTGCCACAAAACCGTAAATAGAATGACTTCCGGTTTATTATTAACAAGAAAATAATAGACATGTTTATCAAACCTGCTTCACTAGTGAATCACTTATACTTATGCCTATGTATATATCGGTAAAATGGGACCAAAAGCTCACAAGTGTGTACAATAGATTGTCGAGGTGAGGCAATTTCCGATCGCCACTGACACGCATAGATGCATACCGGAAGTTCCTTCACTTTGGTTTAGCAAACATATCAAAATAGGGACAAACGATCCTTGCAAGCCATATGTAATCAAAAGACTCAGGACAACATTAGTGTTAAAGGAGTGCAGCGTCTTAAATAAATACCTCCCCCATATGTTGTCCCACACGTTAGAGCTGTATGTGTGCGTTCCAAACAAACGGAAGTACCGCCACTTCCGGTTTAGCGAAACATATTTTGCTAAATGAACTCTATGTTAGTGAAAAGGACTATAATGTTTGCTCACCATATATCCATCAACAATATTTTGCCTGTAAAGGCATCAACTCTACTGTGATAAATCAATGTGCAAATATAAAGAAATTCAATAAGTATACTAACACTAAAATGCGCAAATAACATTTATCTAGGTTGTCCTGGTTACCCATTACACAATATGTCAACTAAGTGACTCTTAGATTAGTGCTAAATCATGAAAATAAATGTAATAAAGAAATGTGTCCTTTAAGTCAATTAACGCTGTGCCACTGTCATAAATGAATATCAGATAAGTGAACCTGTGAACACCAAACGAAATTTCATGTAATACAAGAAAATGAAACTTCAAGCCTGGGGCATTAAACAAATGTACCATTTTTTTGGCTTACATGATGTGACAACTGCAGAATGAAACCGGATAGATCAAATGGTTCTCCTAGTTACATATAAATACACAAGAGGCACCAAATATAACCAATAATAGACACTACAGTTTTCTGTGTCAGCTACAGTGTTGGATAGTCACATCTACAGTATCAAATAATATTTAGAGTGTTCTGCATTACATGGACTCCCATCTCATACCACTCAACTTGGGTAGGAATTTATATCATCCCTACTGTGTAATAAATTATAATTAAAAAAAAGGAACTTTTTAAACATTTTAAACATAAAAATTGAGAAACAAAATTAGAAATAAAGATAAAATTAAAAACAAATGTTACGTAAATCCTTAGAAATCCTGCGGAAGCCTAAACTTTTCTTTTCATTGTCAGAGTTCAAAACCGGCAGATTTCTTAAGAGAAAAAGAACCATCCACAAAGAATCAATGGTAAACAAGGTAGCCGCAGGAAAAGGCTATTAGGGGGCATTGACAAGATTGAGTGACATTTGCTCAAAGTCACGTAGGGGGTAAACTTGATGGACAGGATCCACCAACGTGTGATCCTATTCATTCCCACCCAGACAGCACAGGACTAGAAGAACCCTCACACCAGTAGGTGTGCCATCCCCTAAAATCCTCGCTGAACCCACAACAATGAAGCACCAGCACCCCAGGTATGTAATCAAATGCCATCACCTAAATAATGGCCTTAAGTCTGGTACCGAATTAAGACCCCGGGGATGTAGAGTACCCAAACAATAAATCCATTCTGCCTCTCGTCTGAGGAGCATCTTATCACAATCCCCTCCTCTATCAGGTTTAGGAATATGATCAATTAAGATGAATCTGATGGATGATACAGAATGTGAGTTCATCAGGCAATGTCGTGCCACTGGTTGGTCGGATTGCCCAGTCCCTAGGGCTTGGCGAATAGATAGACGGTGGTTAGCCATTTTCTCCTTGATGGTACCTTGTGTTTTTCCCACATAGTATAAAGCATACGGGCAAAAAAGAAGATATATCATGTGTGTTGTATTGCAGGAGATGGAATACCTGATATTGTAAATTTTATTCTTATGTGGATGATGGAAGGTTTTTGTTGCTGTCATTGAATTACATGTGATGCACCCCAGGCATTTGTAACAGCCTCTTATGTTAACTCTCTGTGCTGGTTGATAGCATGACTTAGGGTCCGTTTTAACTAGGAGATCCCTGAAGTTAGTACCCCTTTTAAATCCCACCATTGGTTTGGTGTTTTTCATACAGGGGAGTCTTGTATCGGATGTCAGCAAGGGCCAGTGTTGATTCAAAATGTTTCCCAATTGCCTGTTGTTTGTAGCAAAAGTTGTGCTCATAATGATGTCAGATAGAATATCTTGTGTCTCTGCACCACTCAAAATGTTATGGTCCTTGACCTCATCCAGTATGTTGTCCACAGTGTCTCTGTTATAGCCCCTCTCAAGGAACTTCTGTTTCATTAGATGCATCTGGGAGATCCCTGTATCCCTATCTGTTTTGTTCCTTAGTGTTTTAATGAGTTGGGACTTCACTATACCTTTAAACAGTGATGGGGGTGGCAGCTATCTGACCTCAATAGGGAATCGCGGTCAGTGGGCTTAGTATATAGAGTTGTTCCTAGTCTATTCCCTGTAATGAAGATAGGGATATCCAAGAAATGTATGCTATGTTCTTCTACATTAATCTTGAATCTAACTGTGGACTTTGTGGACTTGATTTTATTAAACCATGTGTCAAGTGTACTCCTACCCCCTCTCCAGATCAAAATTATATCGTCTATATAACGTTTATAGAAGATGATAGAGGGAGATGTTCTTTGATTGCTTCTATTCCTTGCTCATGGGGAATAATAGTATACAAATTATTAACATCAAGGCTCACCAATAAGTCACCCTCTTGTATCTGTACTTTGGTCAGTTGTTGGATGAGATCATTAGTGTCTAAGAGAAAAACCTTGTGTTCTTGACCATAGGTTGTAATAATGTATAAACGTATTGGGCCACCGGTTGGAAAATAGAGCCTCTGGCTGACACTGGGTCTGACAGGGGGTTTGTGTAATGATTTGTGAATTTTCGGTATTGTGTACAGAATGGGGGTAATTGGATAATCCGTGATGCAAAAATCCTTAATGGATTCACTAATAAATCCATGTGTAAACCCCATCCAGATAGTTTCATCAAGCTCATTTTTATATGGAAATGTTGGATCAAAAGTTAGCTTTTTATAAGTGAGTGTATCAGATAATTGAAGAATAATATCTTCTTGATAATTGCTAGTTTTTTTACATTTAGTTGGAACTTACCCTTGTTGTTAGAGCATTGGAATATTAAATTGATGCTACTAAGGATTTTAGACAAACTTGTTTGTTCTTTTTTCTGGTCCTAGGAAGGGTTAAGAAAGCTTCTGCTGTTTCTTTAGCCTCTTGGTTTAAACTTTTGATTCACAAAACTTATTTAGAGGCAGGTCAGCCTCCACCGCAGCAGATTACTGCTCATTCTACTAGATCAGTTGCCACTTTTGGGGCTTTCAAGAATGAGACTTCAGTTGATCAAAGGCAGCTACTTGGTCTTCTTTGCATGCTTTTACTAAATTCTACCATTTGCCTCAGTTTGATTTTTTTCACCTGTTTGCTTATTTTTTAAGTGCATTCAAAAATGTTTGGGTATTAGTTCTCAAGAGTAAAGGATCATAGACTCTCACAACCTGTATGAAAGAAAACATAATTTATGCTTAACTATGGATTATCAAGGGCCAAATCCAGTGAGTATCTCCTGTAAGAAAGAGCTGAGTTAGCCCTGCACAATGCATAGTTAAGGCAGCATACTATTTACTTGCAAGTCTCCTATTCTAGGGGAATTGTACATAGCATTAACTATGGAATGTGCAAGCTAATTCAGCTCTTCGTGCAGGAAATACTCACTTGGTTTGGCACCTGCCATTCATCCCTTAATGAATAAACTCCTTACTATTAAAGTGACAGTCTACTCAAAAATTGTGATTGTTTAAAATATATACAGTATATAACCCCTTTATAACCCATTCCCCTGTTTTGCATAGCCAACACAGTTATATTAATACACTTTTACCTCCGTGGTTAACTTCTATCTAAGCCTCTGCAGACTGCCCCCTTATTTCAGTTTTTTTGACAGACTTGCATTTTAGCCAATCAGTCTCATTTCTATCTCCACAGGAGTGAGCATACTGTTATCTATATGGTACATATTAAATAGCTCTGTCTTCCTGTAAACAGCTTATAAAATGGACTGAGATAAAGGAGCCCTGCAGAGTCTTAAAAACAGGCAGAGATTTAGGGCCAGATTACAAGTGGAGCGCAAATGTTTGTGCGCAAACGATATCGGGTTTTCGCTCTTGTTTGTGCGCAGGCTAAATTGTGCTGGTATTACAAGTTGAAAGTAAACGCTATCGTTTGAGCCCAATTCAAGTTAACGCTCGTCGGGTTACACGTCCTCAGAGCTGTGGTTAACTGTTTTGCGGGGAAAAAAAGTGGCACAAAACACATCAAAAATACTTTACAAACTACAGTTACACTCATAATAACACCATCCAACAAAAATTATTAAAACTATTTCAGAAAAAAAGTTATAAAGGCTCAAAGATATGAGGTCTCAGGGGTTAGAAAAAAGGTAGGAAAAGGCCTTTATCATTGAGATACATACATATGCATGTCTAAAGATGTGTAAGTATGTATATACAAATGTCTATATATGTGTACAGATGTATTTATGAATTGTATATGTGTATATATGTATTTACAGGCATATATACAAATATAAACACATATGTACAGATATATAAATAAATAAATATATATATATATATATATATATATATATATATATATATATATATGTACATTGGAACCCTTTGCAGTTAAGTAGATGAAAACAGGTAAAAGCATATTTATGCAATATTCATATTTAATAAAGTGTTATACTGTGTATTTACTGTAAATATTTCACATTCCAATGTTCTGCACATAGCAGAATATGTTCTAAGTATTTCTAAATATAAATTACTATATATATATATATATATATATATATATATATATATTAAATTATAGTTAAGCATATACCTATATATAATCATGTATATATTATTATTGTTCTTTATAAAACGCCAACATATTACGCAGCGCTGTCCATGGGTACAATTAATTTAAATAAAACAATATAAAACTTGTAGGAGACAAGACGAAATGTTACAAACACATACAGGAGGAATTAAGGAACCTATTCCCGTGGGAACTTGAAGGGTAGGAGGTTGAGAAGCAGGAGGTGAGGATATATATTGTACCAAAATACCATCAGATATATATAGAAATGTGTATTTATGAACAAATAGAACATATTCTGCTATCTGCAGAACATTGGAATGTGAAATATTCATATTTTCCATTTGGGTTAGCGCACTTGAGAACATACGATCTGGTTTGCGCTTGGGTTGGGTTTTTTTCTTTCACTTTTTTTTCTTCCATTTAGTCTAGCGCAATTAGCGATTGTAATCTGGCCCTTAGTGTTTTAGATGTAATAAAGTATATTAATATAACAAAAGCTGGGGAATGGGTAGTAAAGGCGTTATCTATCTTTTTAAAGCTTTAACATTTTGGATTATACTGTCCCTTTAAGGGAACAAGGAGCTTCAGTATAACCTTTCTATTTGCATGGCCACTTTCAAAATTGCAATAGAGAATCAAATGCTCTTTTTTTAAATACTTACAAATGAAGTGATTTCGAATTGCACATTTAATTTATTTCTCTAAACTGCTCACCCTTTTTTAAAGCAAAATTCAGTTACCTTCCTTAGGAGTAACTTGCCATAGAATTCATGTTTATGGTTTAATAATGGTATTGCTCTATTTTTTGCCTTTTTTTCTTTTCCACCTTCTGTTTGTCGTTTCATACCAGTCCTCTTGGATTATGCAGAATATAAATACAAAGAGTATTAATCTGGTCGCAATAATAAAACTATAGTTCTTATTAATTTATTGTATGAACTTGCAAGATAGCAGCATACTTTCAACTTCTTGGTGTGATCCGTAAATAATTTGCTGGCTACCAAGCTTTCAACACTGATAATAGAGAGAAATTATATTCTTGCTCAGTTATATCTTAGTTTTATTTGAATTAGCAGAACATTCCCCACACTGTATGCTAAATTGTATATACTGTTAGCAACCTATGTTCTACCCTTAGACGGAATGGGCCGGGTCCTTGCCCAAGAGGTATACGCAAAGGACAATTTGCCACCGTTCCCTGCATCTGTCAAGGACGGATATGCAGTAAGAGGTAAATACCGTGAGCCTGTGTTTTACACAGCAAAAGCTTATATATATATATATATATATATATATTATATAGAATTAAACATTCCAAATATTATAACAGATTCTCTTTTTTTTATTTTATTTTGAATGTTAATACAGCTGCAGACGGCCCCGGAGATCGTTTCATTATTGGCGAATCTCAAGCTGGTGAACAGGTGAGTTTTAGTTTAATTAATGTTTATGACTTGTTTCTTGACATGCTTGTGCAGCGAAGTAGCACATATATTAATACTGCCTTTTCAGAGAAAATTTTATAAACTTCTCACTGTCATAATTTGACTTCACACAGCATACCCAAAATTTCACTGCTGTTAAGCAACTTCTCTTAGACTTTTACTGTAAGATATTGAAATGAGTGCCTCCACTTTGCAGAATCTAAGCGATTCACTTTTAATAAAGATGCCCTGTAACTTACTTTTAAATCTAGCTGTGCCTTTCCTCCAATACCAAGCTCTCCAGCTTCCCACTTCAAAACTAATTTTTTTGATTAACTAACGGTTTTATCTGTTCTCCAATCTGTGCTCTAACTGTACGGAACTTTTTTGTAGCTAGAGCGCTAATTGGAAAACAATTCCAACCATTCACTCACCAAAAAAAAATTCTTTGGAAGTTGGCAACCAGAGCACGGTGTATTAGAATGGCACAGCTAGATTAAAAAGTCAGTTACAGCACATCTTCATTAGAAGTGATCAATTAAACTAAAATAATGATTCTGGACCTGATTTTAAAACATCTAAAGTTTACCATCACTTTAAAAGTCCAAGCATGGTTCAGATTAACAGAAAAAAAACAACAACAACAACAACAAAACAAGCAGTGTCAACACCAGTTGATTTTATTTTTGTTTTTCAGCCGACTCAGACTGTGATGCCTGGGCAGGTGATGAGGGTAACAACAGGTGCTCCAATACCATGTGGTGCTGATGCAGTGGTACAGGTAGAAGACACAGAACTCATAAGGGAATCAGATGATGTGAGTGTCCCTACTTCTGGAATCTTCTTACTCACCAAATATTTTGCTGTGATTTGAGGAATTGCCTGTTAGAAATATATTGCATTAAACCACAGGTTGATTTATAAAAGCCAACAAGTTCTGAAAATGAATGGACCCAGCATCCATGTGTGATGCCTCTTATTTGCTGTATTTTTCTGCATTTCCATATGTAAAAAGGTATTCCAGTCCTCAGGGCACACTAACAAGAAAGATTTCTAGGATATCTGAACTAGAGCACAGGTGAAATAATCAACTGATCAGTAATAGAAAACTAGCATGCTCTTACCTATCAGTTGACTATTTCACCTGTGCTCTAGATAGGGGTAGATAGGGGGTAAGATCCACTCCCCTCCCCCCTTGTGAGCAAGATAGCAAACTCATAGATGCACACTGGGAAGTAATATACAGTTCCCTCCACTAATATTGACACACTTGGTAAATATGAACAAACGGGGAGAGTCCACAGCTGCATTCATTACTTTTGGGAATTCAGAACCTGGCCACCAGGAGGAGGCAAAGACACCCCAGCCAAAGGCTTAAATACCTCCCCCACTTCCCTCATCACCCAGTCATTCTTTGCCTTTTGTCGCAGGAGATTGGCAGAGAAGTGTCGGAAGATTAAAGATAGTCTCTTATGGAGGGTAGTATTTTTCAAAATAATCCTGGCAGTCTCTCAGTGAGAGCATGAATGAAGGTTAGAGTCCAGAGATGCACGGAGAATCTCTGCGAAACTATCCCTACTAATGTTAACAGCTCCTTAGCAATCAGCGTTGACGAGTTTCGCTGCCTGCTTTCTTCACTCAAGTCCATGTCAGAACCGAGGCTACTATCTGTCACATTTGAAGGGCCGTGTTCCTGTTCCACGGCGTAGATTCCGGTAAGATCGTTTCATTTTTACTTCGATGTGTGAAAAGTAATGTAAACGAAGAAGTCATGGTCTCAGTGGGACTCCTTTATCTTTATGGAATCAAGGGTTAATATCTCCTGAGGAGGGGGGTTATTGAACAGGGGGGACTTTACTCATGTTTGTTACGTGATTCTGTCTGCTAATGTATAGTGACGCTTGGGCTCGTGGCTATATTGGAACATAACAGCCTTTTTTGTCAGGCTGCGCGGCCCTTGTGGCCTTGGTGTGCTTTTCTCTGGTCTGCACGGTATACATTGTGACTAGGTGTGGTCACGTTCTGTTCTCCATTTCTGTATTCCTAACTGCATGGCAACGGAGAGAGCCTGTTTCACTAATTGTCTGAGTCATAGGAGGTGGTGAGTGCCCCAGCCATTGAGGGTGTAAGGTGTCGTTTTTTTATTTTTGCTATCCATAATTTCTATCCAAGTTATGGAGGATTTTGAATTCTTGGAGACGGATGTCTCCGATTCAGATTCTACTTCTTGCGAAGAGTATGAAATGGCCCGGCTAATCCATGCCCATCAGTTATGTTCTGCATGCCACTTTAGAGTGCTCTTTTCTCCCGAAACAGGGAACTTAGAGTCCGCCAAGCTATCAGCCCCTGGGATCTCATATCCCGTAAAGTGCGTACCTTAGAACCTTCGTTTGGCTACGCAAGCAGATGTCCCTAATGCGTTACCCCTTCTCCGGATGTCGGCTTGTTTCCTCCAGAGGTTATGGCACGGTTCCACATAGCCATATCTATGGCATGGTGCATTTACATCTTCCAGGGAGGGAGGTGTTGCTAAGATACTGTCCGTGTTCTGTTAACCAGGGCTCGTCAGGCGTGGGATCATCTGGGTCAGATCAGCCCTCTGGGGAAGCGGTTGCTCCTGAGGCTTCAGGGGCCCAACCCTTGGGGTCGTCAGTTGCCCCGGCGGAGGTAAGTCTTACTTTTCGTTATAGACTGGCGCGCCTTCGTGTCCTGCTGCGGCATGTTTTGGCAGTGCTGGAGGATCCCAGTCCTGATGGGTTAAGGGATCCTTTGTCTTTTGTTCCGGACGGCAAGTGAGGTTAGACGTGTGGGGATGAAGTTAAAGGGACAGTCTACACCATAATCTTTTTTGTTTTAAAAGATAGATAATCCCTTTATTACCCATTCCCCACGTAGTTATATTAATATACTTTTAACCTCTGTGATAAACTTGTATCTAAGCCTCTGCAAACTGCCCCTTTATTTCAGTTCTTTTGACAGACTTGCAGTTTAGCCAATCAGTGCCTGCTCCCAGATAACTTCACATGCACGAGCACAGTGTTATCTATATGAAATATGTTAACTAACACCCTCTAGTGGTGAAAAACTGTTAAAATGCATTCTGAAAAGAGGTGGCCTTCAAGGTCTAAGAAATTAGCATATGAACCTCCTAGGTTAAGCTTTCAACTAAGAATACCAAGAGAACAAAGCAAAATTGTTGATAACAGTAAATTGGAAAATTGTTTAAAATTACATGCCCTATCTGAATCATGAAAGTTTATTTTGGCCTAGACTGTCCCTTTAATCTCCTTGTCGTCTCCAATTTACTTTTCTGAGTTTTGAGCTTCGGAAAAATGGAGCCTCTGATTGGCTGGTCCTGTTAGTGTGCCCATTTTCTTGGGCATTCACGCGTGATGCCCTCTTTTTCTTTGATCCGGTTAGGATGTATTTTATTTACTTTTAAGAAGCTCATGTCTGTTATAATTTTTCTGTTGGGAAAATTTCTTCTCTGGAATTCGATACTAGCGATTTTTTTGTGGTCTCTTGGGCACTTCCGCGGAAGTTGCATGTTAAGGTGTTAGTTCATTGTTATATCTATAGATCCTTTTGTCGATCCCTACTGGGGTTTCGATTTTTCTGTGGCCTGGGTCAGTTATGGTTTGCCCTATGTAGCAGACTGGTCCTGGTCAGGCACTGGTTTCTATTTATTAAGGTCTAGATCATCCACGTGGTGCCGGTGTAACTGGCTGACCTGGTTGGGTGGTGAGTTGCTCACTCGGATGAGGAGTTCGTTATACTCTGGTTTCTTTTCAGATCGAATAAATCTTTAGTCTTTTTCGAAAGATTTCCGTGAAGAGGAACATCCATGAGCTTTCAATTATTTTTTGAGGCTCTGCCCCATGCAGGGCTAAGACTTGGTAGAGGAGGCCTTTTTGTCCCTAAACGTCAGGCTGGTTCTCGTTTCTTCTTTTGGGTGGCGCATCAGAGGGATTGTACTCAGTCCTCATTGTCCTGTTCCTGATTGTTGGCTGACTCCGCTAAGGCTGCATTATTCAGTTTGTCTCAATTATCTGATGAGGATGATTCTTCAGTGGCTTCTGTAGGGGAATTGTCAGATTCTGATACTGTAGTGACAAATTCTGCAGATTTAGAGGAGATTAATTTCAGATTTAAGTTACACCTTTGAGTTCTTTTGAAGGAGATTCTTGCTACATTAGAAGAATCCGTCGCATCTGTTGCGGAGAATCCAAAGAGGTCTAGTAAGCTTAATAGGGTATATGATGTACCCTCATTTGTGGCAGTATTTCCATTTCCAGACCGTATGGAAGATATTATAACTCTGGAATGGGATATACCAGGGTTTCCTTTTTCCCCGTCCCCTGTTTTTTAAAAGATGTTTCCATCCCGACTCATGATTAACTGCTCCTTAAGCAATCAGCGTTGACGAGTTTCGCTGCCTGCTTTATTCACTCAAGTCCATGTCACACTTGAAGGGCCGTGTTCCTGTTCCATGGCATAGATTCTGGTAAGATTGTTACATTTATACACACATGATAATGCAAGAAGGCATGGTCACAGTGTGTCTCCTTTATCTGTATACAATCAAGGGTGAATATCCCTGGAAAAGGGATTATTGAACAGGGGGGGGGGGGGGGAATTTATACATAATATCTTTATTGTGTTTCATGCTACGTCATGTGTGAGATGAGGCTCTAGCAATGTGTGAACAGTCAGGTAAAGAGTGAAGCGGCCTCTTTTGGCGCGTTTTTAGGTAGGTAGGGGCGGTCCTGCATGGCACTCCATGTGACCGGGTGTATCCTCTTCAATTTACTCTTTCCTGATCGGCAATTGCGGGAGACATAACGGTTCCCCTGAGTCCGGGTCTTAGGAGGTGGTGAGTTCCCCGGACATTGGTGTATAAAGGTGCCATTTAATTTATCTAGTCCGCATTAAAGCTCAAGCTATGGAGGACTCTGATATGTAAGAGGATACTCCCTTTTTAATTAAAGCTAATACCTGTGTTTATTGTGAGGAGGTCCAGGTTGATCCACCTGCTCAACTGTGTTCCACATGCTTTGATAAAATTGCAATATCTAATAAGAATAATATATTTAGTACTACTGACCTGTCCACCTCTGAGGGTTCTCCATCCCGCAAGGTGCCTTCCCTACATTCATCTCCGATTACACATGTAGCCCCCCAAGGTCCTACTGATCCTCCCTCGGGAGGGGCCTCGTGGCTGCCAGATTTCGCTGCCCAGTTGCAAGAAGCGGTTTTCACGGGCCTTCCATGCCCTACCACACCCGGCAAAGCACAAGCGAAGGGAAAGACATAGCTTTCCTTCCCAGGGGTCATCTACTCGTTGGAGGTCTCTGAGAGATTATCCAATGATGACGCCTCCGAGTCATCGGAGGACGCTCTCTCTGGGACGGAATCAGCATCTTCTAAACCTCCGGCTACGGAGGAGCCTGATTATAAATTTAAGATGGAGCATTTGCGCTTTTTACTGAAAGAAGTGCTTGCTACATTGGAGATCCCGGAACCGAAACTTCCAGAGGAACCTTCGATCCCTAAACTATATAGGGTTTATGAGGACAGGGTGGTGCCTCAGACCTTCCCAGTTCCCGTGAAGATGGCTACTATTATTAAGAATGAGTGGGAGAAACTTGGCTCGTCTCCCTCTACCTCTTTTAAAAAGCTGTTCCACGTTCCAGACTCTCAGCTTGAGCTATGGGGGCCATTCCTAAGGTGGATGGAGCTATCTCCATGCTCGCTAAGCGGACGACTATTCTCCTCGAGGATAGTTAGTCAATCAAAGTGCCCATGGACAAAAAAATTAGAATCTATGTTGAGAAAGATGTTCCAACTCACGGGGTTCGTTTTCCAACCGGCAGCGGCAATCGCTGCAGTGGCTGGAGCGGCTACCTACTGGTGTGACACCCTGTCAGCTATGGTTGAGGTGGAGACTCCCCTTGAGGAGATACAGGAAAAAATTAAGGCCTTAATTCTTTTATCTGTGATGCAAATATGCAGGTGATTCGCCTGAATGCCAAGACATCAGGTTTCTCCGTTTTAGCCCGTAGGGCTCTATGGTTAAATTCGTGGTCTGTTCACATGACTTCCAAATCTAGATTACTGTCCCTTCAGGAGAAAGTTCTTTTTGGTCCTGGACTGGACTCTATCATATTCACGGTCACGGGAGGCAAGGGTGCTTTCCTTCCGCAGGATAAGAAGAGTAAGCCTAAGGGCTCTACTTTTCGTCCCTTTCATTCGGACAAGTCTTAACGCCAGCAGCCTGCAGCGAAGACCAAGCAGTCCAAGTGATCTTGGAAGGCAGCTCAATCTTGGAACAAGTCCAAGCAGAACAAGAAGCCTGCCGAGACAAAGTCGGCATGAATGGGCAGTCCTCGATCCATCTCTGGATCGCGTAGGGGGCAGACTATCTCTGTTTGCAGAGGCTTGGATGAGAGATGTTCAGGATCCGTGGGTTCTGGAGGTTATCACCCAGGGTCACAGGATAGGGTTCAAGACTCATCTGCCCAGGGGCAAATTCCTCCTGACAAACCTATCCTCAAGACCAGAGAAGAGAGACTCTTTTCTAAAGTGCATGAGGGCTCTCTCCTCTCTTGGAGTAATCGAGCCAGTAGCTCTAGCAGAAAGGGGTCTAGGGTACTATTCAAACCTTTTTGTGGTTCTAAAGGAGGATGGCACGTTCCACCCAATTCTGGACCTAAAGTGCCTAAACAATTCTTTCAGTTCCATCATTCAAAATGGAGAAGATCAGATTGATTCTGCGCCTAGTTCAAGAGGGGCAGTTTATGACGACAATAGACAAGATTAAGAGATCTTCAAGCCGTTCTGGTAGATGCTCCAGCGGTTCCTTGGAGCTTCAATCTAGCATACCTGTTTCCTCCGCTTGCATTGCTTCCACGAGTAATTGCTCAAATCAAACAGTAGAGAGCTTCTGTGTTTCTAATAGCAGGATCTGGTTCTCGGATCTGGTGACAATGTCATCTCTTCTGCCTAGGAGGTTACCTTTCAGGAAGGACTTTCGACTTCAGGGTCCCTTCATCCAAATCTGGTTTCTCTGAAGCTGACTGCTTGAAGAACGTCTAAGTTTGGCTAGACGTGGCTTCTTTGAGAAAGTCATAGATATTATGCTTCAGGCTCGTAAACTGGTTACTCGCAGAATTTACCATATTGTATGGTGTAAATACTTTCATTGGTGTGATTCAAAAGGTTTTTCTTGGAACAAAGTAATGGTTCATCAAATTTTGGCTTTTCTTCAGAAGGGCCTGGGGATGTGTTTGCCAGTCAGTACTTTGAAGGGTCAGATTTCTGCTCTGTGTATTCTTCTATATAAATGTCTGGCAGTTCTGCCAGATGTTCAGTCTTTTGTTCAGGCCTTGGTCAGAATCAGGCCTGTGTTTAAATCTGTTGCTCATCCTTGGAGTCTTAACCTTGTTCTTAGAGTTTTGAACCAGGCTCTGTTAGAGCCAATGCATTCTTTAAATTAAATTACTATCTTGAAAGGTTTTGTTTCTTCTTGATATTTCTTCTGCTCGCAGAGTTTCCAAACTTTCGGCTCTGCAGTGTTATTCCCCTTACCTTATTTTTCATTCTGATAAGGTGGTCCTTCGTACTAAGCTGAGGTTTCTCCCTAAGGTAGTGTCAGATCGCAATATTAATCAGGAAATTGTTGTTCCTTCTTTTTGTCCTAACCCTACTTCCCAAAAGGAACATCTTTTGTATAACTTGGATGTTTCGACGGATTTCTGCCCTGTTTGTTGTTTTCTCTGGTAAGCGTAGGGGTCAGAAGGCCACTTCTACCACTCTTTCTCTCTGGTTGAGAAGTGATATCCGTTTAGCTTATTAGACAGCTGGACAGCAGCATTTCTGAGAGAATTACGGCTTCCTCTAGAGCTGTTTCATTTTCATGGGCTTTCAAAAATGAAGCTTCTGTGGAGCAAATCTGTAAGGCGACCACTTAGTCCTCTATACATACTTTTTCCAAATTCTACAAATTTGATACTTTTGCCTCAGCTGAGACTTCTTTTGGGACAAAAGTTCTTCAAGCGATGGTGCCTTCAGTTTAGGTCCGCCTCCCTATTCATTCTGTGTCCTCTAGTTTGGGTATTGGTCACAACTAGTAATTAGAATGTTTTGTGGACTCTCCATGCCATAGGAAAGAAAACTAAATTCATGCTTACCTGATAAATTTATTTCCGGACATGGAGAGTTTACGACCCGCCCTTATTCAAATTAAAATGGCAGGTGTTTTGTCTAGTCCTCAGGCACCTTGTGTTATCTTCTTTTTCCGTTTCCCTTTGGCCAAATGACTGGGGGTCATGGGTAAGGGAAGTGATACTTAACAGCTCTGCTGGGGTGCTATTTGCCTACTCCTGCTGGCCAGAAGTGAATATCCTACTAGTAATTAGAATGTATCGTGGACTCTCCATGCCCGGGAATAAATACATTTATCAGGTAAGCATACATTTTGTTTAAAACATTTTGTAAACCTGGGTGACGAGAAACAGGAAATTGTTCAACCATGACTTCCTGTTTCACAGGGGTTTAAATATGAGGTAAAACATAGGGCAAATTTCCTTAGTTATTAATCACAATGGGTAAGACCAAGGAATATAGTAGTGATGTGCGGCAAAAGGTTGTCGAGCTTCACAAAATAGGATGCGGCTATAAGAAAATAGCAAACTGATTGAAAATGATCATTTCAACCATCAGGGCAATAATTAAGTTGTTCTAGTCAACAGGAAATGTTATGAATCAACCTGGAAGAGAATGTGTGCCTATATTGTCTCAACGCACTGTGAAGAGGATGTTTGAGTGGCCAAAATATATCCAAGCATCACAGCTGGAGAATTGCAGAAGTTAGTTTTTTCTTGGGGTTAGAAAGTCTCCAAAACTACAATTCGATGTCACCTATGTCACCACAAGTTGTTTGGAAGGGTTTCAAGAAAAAAGCCTCTACTATCATCTAAAAGCAAACTAAAGTGTCTTCAGTTTGCCAGACCTACTGGAACTTCAAATCGCATCGGGTTTTATGGTCAGATGAAATCAAAATTAAGCTTTTTGGCAATAAACACCAGAGGTGGGTTTTGGCGCAAGTAGCTGTCAGGGTTTTTTCCCTGCTTTGTTTGCCATGTGGTGCTGGCAGCCATTTTACTCACCTATCTTGCTGACTCTGGTACATACTGTGTGATGCTGCTCATTTCCTGCACTTCCTTTTATGGCCAGACTGGTGTACATCATCCGTGTGAGACAGGATGCAGTCTCAGAATTGTGATGTCATCACTTATTATTTAAAGAGCCTCTGTTCAGTATACTTTGCCCTTGCGTTGTCTCAGACCTGTTTGTGAGAGCTCCTGTGTATTACCTGGCTGTCTGATGTCCCTCCTGGTTCCTGATCCCTGGCTTGTTCCTGACTCTGCTGTTCTCTTTCCTGATTCCGGCTCGTCTGACTACTCGCTTTGGCTCCTGACTTGGCTCGTCTGACTATTCGCTTTGGCTCCTGACTCGGCTCGTCTGACTACCAGCTCTGGTTTTGATTCCTGGCTTGTTATTTAACTTGTGGACTTTTTATTATTTTTTGCTATTAATAAAGTTGTGATTATTTTTGCACTTCTCATCTCAGTCTGATTCCTGGCATCCTGACAGTAGCCATATGGAAAAGTACCTCATGCCCACGGTTAAATATGGTGGTGGTTCTTTAATATTTTTGGGGCTGTTTTTCTGACAGAGGATCTGGACATTTTGTTAGGATACATGACATCATGGACTCTATCAAATATCAACAGATATTAAATGAACACCTGACTGCCTCTGCCAAAAAGCTTAAAATGGGCCATGGTTGGATCTTCCAACAGCACAATCATCCAAAACACATTAAAATCAACACAGAAATAGTTTACTGACCAAAAAAAAAAATCAAGGTCCTGCCATGGTTATCCCAGTCCCTCGACTTGAACCCCATAGAAAACCTGTGGAGTGAACTGCAGAGGAGAGTCCGTTAGTGTCAACCTCGAATTTTGAAGGATCTGGATAGATTATGTATGGAAGTATGGTCTTAGATCTCTTGTCATGTATTCTCCAACCTCGTCAGGCATTATAGGAGAAGATTCAGATTTGTTATCTTGTCAATTATTTGATATATTTTTTGTGTACTTTTTGAACAAAAGGTTAAACAATAAAGACACATTTTCACATCCTTCTTTGCTCATATTTACGAACGGTGCCAATATTGGTGGAGGGCACTGTGTGTGAGGCAGCAGTTCATCCTTAAACTGGGTCTTTTTTCACTTGAGATGGGATCCCTAAATTAGGGACCTCTTAATTAGTTTATGTAATTATATATACTAATATGCTTTTGTTGAATTCTAACTTTGTATACTTTACATACAGGGTTGGAAATTACCACTAGTCCCAGACAAGTTAAACATGTAGGATTTTGCTTAATAACACATTTGTTACTGCTGTAGCATAGGTCATATGCTAATCATTCATATCACAATTGTCCCATCTATTAGTGAATTCAAAGTTGAAATGCTCAGTAATTATTGCAGTACATCTAATAGTGTAAAAGCATTACAGTTTTCTCAAAAGTTATTTGTTACTATAAAGTTTAGCATATATCTCATGGCATTAGCAGGAAATGTATCTTCAACCGTCAAGTAAAATAAAGCCGCCTACTACTCATCTTACATTTGTTCAGGATTACTTGTATGGGCAAATATTAGTTTAAAAATTACCTGCCAAAACTGTTTAATGACATACATTGTGACCTGTTAGATTAGGCATGTCCAACCTTATATTTTGTATTAATATTTTTTGCAACTCAATTCTAAGTGAACAATTTTTACAAATAATATAATAAAAATATACTTCTCTATAATAAAACTATACTTCTATATAAGCCAACAACCATTTACTTAGGATTATAAGATCTATATATCTAGATATGCAAACAAAATAAAACAAATTAATTTTCTTGCCATAAAACATTATGGAAGGTAGCATTGTAGCCTCAGAATCTTAAATTAAACAAACCTGAGGTTACTCTTTTTAAATTTACAATGGGTAGTCATAATAAAAATCTTCATTCATTGTTATTGACTGTTGTTATGTTTACCGCAGTTAGATGATTATTTGTAGTCTTTGGAGTCTTTTAATATGTATGTTTCTCAATAATGTTTAAAAATTATATTACAATTATTTCTTCAAATGCATAACCTTTTTTATCTCGTATCTTTTGTCTCTGTCTAGTGTAAAATGCAGGGTATTTTCTAGTCTATATTTATTTATCAGTTTCTTTCCTGTTCATTTACAGGGAACTGAGGAGTTAGAAGTTCGTATATTGGTGCAAGCTCGTCCAGGTCAAGATATCCGGTAAGGTCTACAGTAAAAGCAATTTTAATTATAAATGTATTATTAAATAATTTGATAATATATGATTACTGGTTAAAATCATGAAACATCAAATAGTTTTTCTTCTTTTCTGAGACTATGTATTATTATATGGATATAACTATTATTGAATGGTCATAATTTATGTGTTTTTTTATACATTTAAAGTAATATCTCATACATAGTAGAAATGTTGTGTTTGCAAGGATAGGTTCCTATGTGAAATTATATTGTTATATGTATATTTATTTAAGAAAGGATTTCACGTTGGCTATGTTTTATATGGACATTTATAAACACAGATTTTAATAAACGTAGTCTCCTTGGTTTTTTGGACAAGAACATGTATTTTAAACAAGTGTAGGTTTAATTGATAACCAACTGAATATTATGTCATTTGTTCCTTGTAATTCAGACCTATTGGACATGACATAAAAAGAGGGGAGTGTGTACTGGCCAAGGGCACCCACATGGGACCTTCAGAAATTGGCCTTCTAGCAACTGTTGGGGTTACGGAAGTGGAAGTGAACAAATTTCCAGTGGTTGCAGTAATGTCAACAGGAAATGAGGTTTGTTTGTTTTTTACTTCCCATGTTATCATTGGTTTTTGAGCACTCCATGCTCCCAGTCTGTAAACACTAACCTCATAAGCCAAGTGACTTTTCATTGTATTACCAAAGAAATAGTTTGAATTGTACATTTTCCTCTTTCAAAATCATTTTCTAATAAGGTAATTTGAAGGTAGGTACACATTTATTATCTTTTAATTCAGGTAATGAAATAACCTGTTTTATCTGCATTATTTTGTTTTTAGCTCTTGAATCCTGAAGATGACCTTATGCCAGGGAAAATACGTGATAGCAATCGATCCACCTTATTAGCAACAATTCAGGAACATGGCTACCCAACCATTAATTTGGGCATTGTGGGAGATAAGTAAGTGCAACAAAATACAAGTTTTGATATGTGAAGTATATAAAACTAGTTTGCTTATATCTCAGTCTAAAATTATTTTTTTCATATTTAAAAACATATCAAGCAAATAATTTTGCCCTAAAGTATCTTAGACTGTTTATCTGTAATACAAACATTTTAAATTCAATTTTATCCCAAGGAAAAATATAAATTGATAAAATTTTACTGCAATTAAAAAATAATAATCCATAGGTATGTAAGCGTTTTCAAACCCTGCAGTTTTGTGTACGATGTGCTGTTACACTTATACCATAGAAGCTCATTTGAGAAAAAACAAGTTATTTATGGGATAGCTACAAGTTAGGTTAAAATAATAATGAACCCTGTTTGAATTATTTTTATTAAAGAAAAAGGGTCTTTATTTTGGAAGCTTCACTTTTCAAATTTAACCTCTTAAGGACATATGACAGAATTTTTCCGTCATAAAACAATTGAGCAAACAGAAAGCTGTGTCCTTAAAGGGTTAATCTGTGGCAACCTGCTCAAATCGGGTTACAAAAACGTGTATGCCTTTGTGATTGCTATAGTTCAGACATCCTCAAACTTGGCCCTCCAGAGGTTTTGGCACTATATTTCCCATGATGCTCAGCCAGCTGATATGCTGGCTGAGCATCATGGGAAATGTAGTTCCAAAACCTCTAGAGGGCCAAGTTTGAGGATGTCTGCTGTAGTTTGACGCTAATGCTTTTCATACTCTTAGTACTATATTGAAATGTATCACAGTTACTGTATATAACGCTGTTAATTAAAATCTGATCTTCAAATAGAAAGGTTAATTGTCTGCTACTACTTTTCTTTACAGCCCAGATGACCTATTAAATGCCTTAAATGAAGGTATTAGTCGTGCAGATGTTATCATCACATCAGGGGGGGTGTCCATGGGGGAGAAGGTAAGATTGTTAAGTCCTCAACCCTTTTTCTGATTACTGAAACATATAAAGTTGCCTCCATTAGTTCAGCATCTTTGCAAAAATAATAAAATACACTAGGGCTCACAAACTAACTGCTAGATTACGAGTCTTGCGTTAGCCTTAAAAAGCAGTGTTGAGGGGTCCCAACGCTGCTTTTTAACGCCAGCTGGTATTACGAGTCTTGCAGGTACAGGTGTACCGCTCACTTTTCTTCCGCAACTCGAGCTTACCGCAAATCCCCTTACGTCAATTGCGTATCCTATCTTTTTAATGGGATTTGCCTTACGCCGGTATTACGAGTCTTGGAAGAAGTCAGCGGTAGACCCTCTCCTGGCAAGACTCCTACCGCATTTAAAAGTCAGTAGTTAAGAGTTTTATGGGCTAACGCCGGAACATAAAACTCTTAACTAAAGTGTTACAAAGTACACTAACACCCATAAACTACCTATTAACCCCTAAACCGAGCCCCCCCCCCCGCACATCGCCGCCACTTTAATAAATATATTAACCCCTAAACCACCGCACTCCCGCTTTGCAAACACTAGTTAAATTTGATTAACCCCTAATCTGCCGTCCCTACCATCGCCGACACCTATCTACATTTATTAACACCTCTCACTTTTCTTC
Source organism: Bombina bombina (assembly GCF_027579735.1). Taxonomy (NCBI): domain Eukaryota; kingdom Metazoa; phylum Chordata; class Amphibia; order Anura; family Bombinatoridae; genus Bombina; species Bombina bombina. Next base: position 159,099,810 of record NC_069499.1, read on the forward strand.
CGCAACTCGAGCTTACCGCAAATCCCTTTACGTCAATTGTGTATCCTATCTTTTTAATGGGATTTGCCTAACGCCGGTATTACGAGTCTTGGAAGAAGTGAGCGGTAGACCCTCTCCTGGCAAGACTCCTACCGCATTTAAAACTACATTTATTAACACCTTATCTGCCGCCACTATATTAAATGTATTAACCCCTAAACCTAAGTCTAACCCCCCCTAACTTAAATATAATTTAAAATAATCTAAAGAAAATTACTACAATTAAATAAATTAATCCTATTTAAAACTAAATACTTACCTGTAAAATAAACCCTAAGCTAGCTACAATATAACTAACAGTTATATTGTAGCAAGCTTAGGGTTTATATTTATTTTACAGGCAACTTTGTATTTATTTTAACTAGGTTGAATAGTTATTAAATAGTTATTAACTATTTAATAACTTCCTAGTTAAAATAAGTACAAAAGTACCTGTAAAATAAACCCTAACCTAAGTTACAATTACACCTAACACTACACTATATTTAAACTAATTACCTAAACTACCTACAATTAATTACAATTAAATTAAATAAACTAACTTACGAGAAAAAAACCCACTAAATTACAGGAGGAAAAAAATTACAAGAATTTTAAACTAATTAGACCTAATCTAATCCCCCTAATAAAATAAAAAAGCCCTCCAAAATAATAAAATTCCCTACCCTACACTAAATTACAAATAGCCCTTAAAAGGGCCTTTGGCGGGGCATTGCCCCAAAGTAATTGGCTCTTTCACCTGTAAAAAAAAAATACAATACCCTCCCCCCCAACATTAAAACCCACCACCCACACACCCAACCCTACTCTAAAACCCACCCAATACCCCCTTAAAAAAACCTAACACTACCCCCCCTGAAGATCTCCCTACCTTGAGCCGTCTTCACCCAGCCGGGCACAAGTGGACCTCCAGAGGGGCAGAAGTCTTCATCCGATCCAGGCAGAAGAGGTCCTCCAAGCGGCAGAAGTCTTCATCCAGGCGGCATCAGAATTCAAGGGACGCCATCTTGGATGATGTCATTTAAAGGAACCTTCATTCTTCACTTGGACTTCGTTTGAAGAGGATGGCTCCACGTCGGCTGGATTGAAGATGGACCCGCTCCTCTCCGGATGGATGAAGATGCTTGGAGGACCTCTTCTGCCCGGATCAGATGAAGAAGGTTTTTTTAAGGGGGAATTGGGTGGGTTTTAGACTAGGGTTGGGTGTGTGAGTGGTGGGTTTTAATGTTTGGGGGGGTATTGTATTTTTTTTACAGGTGAAAGAGCTGATTACTTTGGGGCAATGCCCCACAAAAGGCCCTTTTAAGGGCTATTTGCAATTTAGTGTAGAGTAGGGAATTTTATTATTTTGGGGGGCTTTTTTATTTTATTAGGAGGATTAGATTAGGTGTAATTAGTTTAAAATTCTTGTAGAAAAAAAAAATCTGTAATTTAGTGTTTGTTTTTTTTCGTAATTTAGTTTATTTAATTTAATTGTAGGTAGTTTAGGTAATTAGTTTAATTATAGTGTAGTGTTAGGTGTAATTGTACCTTAGGTTAGGGTTTATTTTACAGGTACTTTTGTACTTATTTTAACTAGGAAGTTATTAAATAGTTAATAACTATTTAATAACTATTCTACCTAGTTAAAATAAATACAAAGTTGCCTGTAAAATAAAAATAAATCCTAAGCTAGCTACAATGTAACTGTTAGTTATATTGTAGCTATCTTAGGGTTTATTTTCTAGGTAAGTATTTAGTTTTAAATAGGAATTATTTATTTAATTATAGTAAATGTATTTAGATGTATTTAAATTATATTTAAGTTAGGGGGGTGTTAGGGTTAGACTTAGGTTTAGGGGTTAATAAATTTATAATAGTGGCGGTGACGTTGGCGGCGGCAGATTAGGGGTTAATAAATTTAATATAGTTGCGGCGACGTTGGGGGGCAGATTAGGGGTTAATAAATATAATGTAGGTGTCGGCGATGTTGGGAGCAGTTAATAAGGGGTTAATAAGTGTAATCTTAGTGGTGTTTAGACTCAGGGTTCATGTTAGGGTGTTAGGTGCAGACATAAAATTCATTTCCCCATAGGAAACAATGGTTCTGCGTTAGGAGCTGAATGCTGCTTTTTTGCAGGTGTTAGGTTTTTTTTTCAGCCAGCTCAGCCCCCTTGTTTCCTATGGGGAAATCGTGCACGAGTACGTTTAACCAGCTCACCGCTGACTTAAGCAGCGCTCGTATTGAGGTGAGATGTGGAGCTAAATTTTGCTCTATGCTCACCTTTTTGCGGCTAATGCCGGGTTTAAAAAAACCTTTAATACCAGTGTTGTCTTAAGGGAGCGGTGGGGAAAAAAGGCTAGTTAGCAACGCAAGCCTTACCGACAAAAACTCGTAATCTAGGCGTAACTTTTTAAATGTGAATTACGAACCTTAGATTTACTTAATAGAACATGTCTTCTAGATTTACCATAATAATTTAATCATCATCATAGTAAGTATCATCACTGATGATCTCTTGCATTACATCATTTAGGGCAGTGACATCATGGTGCCACTAAATTTTCCAAGATAAGGGAATAAGTGCAATGTCATGGCATTTCTTCATTAAGAGAAGCTATAATGTGGTATTAAACAAAGTTTTTTTTTGCCTACAAAGTTAGTGTTCATTTTCTTTTTTCTTTTTTTTTTAAGAATTGTATTGTATAATGTTATTGCCATGATATTAGTATTCAAAACACATAATAACAATAACGTAATCCTAAACTAATTGTGCATGGCCAATCTTAATTAAAAAAAATCTGCTCAGTTGTATCTAAACAATTTACATTTCTTTCATGTAATTGGCAAGAGTCCATGAGCTAGTGACATATGGGATATACAATCCTACCAGGAGGGGCAAAGTTTCCCAAACCTCAAAATGCCTATAAATACACCCCTCACCACACCCACAATTCAGTTTTACAAACTTTGTCTCCTATGGAGGTGGTGAAGTAAGTTTGTGCTAAGATTTCTACGTTGATATGTGCTTCTCAGCATTTTGAAGCCCTGTTCCTCTCAGAGTACAGTGAATGTCAGAGGGATGTGAAGGGAGTATCGCCTATTGAATGCAATGGTTTTCCTCACGGGAGATCTATTTCATAGGTTCTCTGTTATCTCCTTTTTCAGATCGACAATATACTCTCATATTCCATTACCTCTACTGATAACCGTTTCAGTACTGGTTTGGCTATCTGATATATGTGGATGGGTGTCTTTTGGTATGTATGTTTTTATTACACCTCAGCTATGGTTTGGCACTTTATGCATTAATATAAAGTTCTAAATATATGTATTGTACAGGCTTATGTATTTCCTTTTGCAGACTGTCAGTTTCATATTTGGGGAAAAACATATTTAGGAAATATTTTTTCTACCTGGGCTTTAGTCTTTTTTTCAAATTGACGATTTTTTTCTTTCAAATTGCGGGCAAAATTAGGCCCGCGAGTGCGCAAAATGCCAAAGTTTATTGCGTCATTTTTGGCGCTGGAATTTTTTGGCGCAAAGGTACGTCCGATGACGCAGATTCGTCATTTCCGGCGTCTTAGTTGACGCCGAGTTCCTTGCACAAGGTTGTGTCGTTATTGACGCGAGTGTGTCATTTCCAGATGTTGTTAGCGCCAACAAATTTTCAGTTACGTTGTGCGTCATACTTTGCGCCAAATAATTCATTATTTAAAACCCCATTCCTATATGCCTCTTGCCTTTTTCTATGTCAGAGGGCTATGCTGTTTGCATTTTTTTCCCATTCCTGAAACTGCCATATAAGGAAATTGATAATTTTGCTTTATATGTTGTTTTTTCTCTTACATTTTGCAAGATGTCTCAATCTGATCCTGTCTCAGAAGTATCTGTTGGAACCCTGCTGCATGATAACAGTTCTACCAAAGCTAAGTGCATTTGTTGTAAACTTTTGGAGATTATATCTCCGGCTGTGGTTTGTAATAGTTGTCATGATAAACTTTTACATGCAGATAATGTGTCCATCAGTAATACTACATTGCCTGTTGTTGTTCCTTCAACATCTAATGTACAAGATATACCTGTGAATTTAAAAGAATTTATTGCTGATTCTATTCAAAAGACTGTCTGCCATCCCACCTTCTAATAAACATAAAAGGTCTTTTAAAACTTCTCATAAGGTTGATGAAATTTCAAATGACCGACAACATACTGAATTTTCCTCCTCTAATGAGGATCTATCTGATTTAGAAGATCCTTGACAAATCTACTTATTTATTTAAAATGGAGTATATTCGTTCTTTGTTAAAAGTGTTGATTACATTGGATATTAAGGTCACTAGTCATCTTGATATTAAAACTAGTAAACATTTAAATTCTGTTTATAAACCCCCTGTGGTTATTCCAGAGGTTTTTCCAGTTCCTGATGCTATTTCTGATATGATTTCTAAGGAATGGAATAGGCCTGGTGGTACTTTTATTCCTTCTTCAAGGTTTAAAAAATTGTATCCTTTGCCAGCAATTACAATGGAGTTTTGGGAAAAGGTCCCCAAAGTTGATGGGGCTATCTCAACTCTTGCTAAACGTACTATTATTCCTATGGAAGATAGTACTTCTTTTAAAGATCCTTTAGATAGGAAACTTGAATCTTATCTAAGAAAAGCCTATTTATATTTGGGTCATCTTCTCAGGCCTGCAATTTCTTTGGCTAATGTTGCAGCTGCATCAACTTTTTGGTTGGAAAATTTGGTTGGATTTGTCTAGCATTGTTCGTTTGCTGCAACATGCTAATCATTTTATTTGTGATGCCATTTTTTATATAATCAAAATTGATGTTAAATCTATGTCTTTAGCTATTTTAGCTAGAAGAGCTTTGTGGCTTAAATCTTGGAATGCTGACATGACTTCTAAGTCCAGATTGCTATCTCTTTCTTTCCAAGGTAATAAGTTATTTGGTTCTCAGTTGGATTTTATTATTTCAACTGTTACTGGGGGGAAGGGAGTTTTTTTGCCTCAGGATAAAAGACCTAAAGGTAAATCTAAAGCTTCTAATTATTTTCGTTCCTTTCGACAGAATAAGGAACAAAAACCTAATCCTTCCCCCAAGGAATCTGTTTCCAATTGGAAACCTTCTTCAAATTGGAATAAATCCAAACCATTTAAGAAACCAAAGTCAGCCCCTAAGTCGGCATGAAGGTGCGGCCCTCATTCTGGCTCAGCTGGTAGGGGCAGATTAAGATTTTTCAAGGATATTTGGATAAATTATGTCCAAAATCAATGGATTCTGATTATTGTCTCTCAGGGGTACCGAATAGGATTCAGAGTAAGACCTCCTGTGAGAAGATTTTTTCTCTCACACATCCCAGCAAATCCAGTAAAGGCTCAGGCTTTCCTGAAGTGTGTTTTAGACCTGGAGTTGTCAGGGGTAATCATGCCAGTTCAGTTTCAGAAACAGGGTCTGGGGTTTTATTCAAATCTATTCATTGTCCCAAAGAAAGAAAATTCATTCAGACTAGTTCTGGATCTGAAAATTTTGAATCGTTATGTAAGAGTACCAACTCAATCAATATGGTGACTATAAGGACTATTCTGCCTTTTATTTAGCAAGGACATTATATGTCCACAATAGACTTGCAGGATGCATACCTTCATATTCCGATTCATCCAGATCATTATCAGTTTCTGAGATTCTCTTTTCTAGGCAAGCATTACCAATTTGTTGCTCTTCCTTTTGGCCATCTTTTCAAAGGTTCTTGGTGCCCTATTCTCTGTAATCAGAGGGCGGGGTATTGCGGTGTTTCCTTATTTGGACAATATCTTGGTACTAGCTCAGTCTTTACGTTCTGCAGAATCTCACACGAATCAACTAGTGTTGTTTCTTCGGAAAAAAACGTGGTTGGAGGATCAATTTACCAAAGAGTTCCTTAATTCCTCAGACAAGGGGCACCTTTTTCGGCTTCTAGATAGATTCAGTGTCCATGACTCTATCTCTACCAGACAAGAGAAATTTAAATTGGTTGCAGCCTGTCGGAACCTTCAGTCTCAGTCATTCCCTTCAGTAGTTATGTGCATGGAAGTTTTAGGTCTCATGACTGCAGCATCGGACGCGATCCCCTTTGCTCGTTTTCATATGAGACCTCTTCAGCTTTGTATGCTTAACCAATGGTGCAGGGATTATCACAATTAATATCCTTAAATCCCAATGTTAGACTATCTCTGACTTGGTGGTTAGATCACCATCGTATAGTTCAAGGGGCTTCTTTTGTTCGGCCAACCTGGACTGTGATCACAACAGATGCAAGTCTTTCAGGTTGGGGAGCTGTTTGGGGATCTCTGACAGCACAAGGGGTTTGGGAATCAATCAATTACCAATCGATATTTTGGAACTCCGTGCGATTTTCACGGCTCTTCAGATTTGGCCTCTGTTGAAGAGAGAACCGTTCATTTGTTTTCAGACAGACAATATCACAACGGTGGCATATGTCAATCATCAGGGTGGGACTCGCAGTCCCCAAGCTATGAAAGAAGTATCACGGATACTTGCTTGGGGCAAAATTTCTGCAGTTCATATCCCAGGTATAGACAATTGGGAGGCGGATTATCTCAGCCGCCAGACTTTACATCCAAGGGAGTGGTCCCTCCATCCAGATGTGTTTTCTCAAGTTGTTCAGATGTGGGGTCTTCCAGAAATAGATCTGATGGCTTCTCATCTAAACAAGAAACTTCCCAGGTACCTGTCCAGGTCCAGTGATCCTCAGGCGGAAGAAGTGGATGCGTTGACACTTGGTGTTATCAACCTGCTTATATTTTCCTGCCTCTAGTTCTTCCAAGAGTGATGTTGCTGGTGGCTCAAGCATGGCCTCACAGGTTTTGGTATGCGGATCTTGTTCTAATGTCCAGTTGCCAACCTTGGCCACTTCCATTAAGGCCGGACCTTCTGTCTCAAGGTCTGTTTTTCCATCAGGATCTCAAATCATTAAATTTGAAGGTATGGAAATTGAACGCCTAGTGCTTAGTCATAAAGGTTTCTCTGACTCAGTGATTAATACTATGTTACAAGCTCGTAAATCTGTTTCTAGAAAGATTTATTATTGAGTTTGGAAGATTTATATTTCATGGTGTTCTCATAAATTCTCTTCGCATTCTTTCAGAATTCCTAGAATTTTACAGTTCCTTCAGGATGGTTTGGATAAGGGTTTGTCTGCAAGTTCCTTGAAGGGACAAATCTCTGCTCTTTCTGTTTTATTTCACAGAAAGATTGCTAAACTTCCTGATATTCACTGTTTTGTACAGGCTTTGGTTCGTATCAAGCCTGTTATTAAATCAATCTCTCCTCCTTTGAGTGTTAATTTGGTTTCGAAGGCTTTACAAGCTCCTCCTTTTGAACCTATGAATTCTTTGGACATTAAATTATTTTCTTGGAAAGTGTTGTTCCTTTTGGCCATCTCTTCTGCCAGAAGAGTTTCTGAATTATCTGCTCTTTCTTGCGAATCTCCTTTTCTGATTTTTCATCAGGATAAGGCGGTTTTGCGGACTTCTTTTAAATTCTTACCTAAGGTTGTGAATTCTAACAACATTAATAGAGAAATTGTTGTCCCTTCTTTGTGTCCTAATCCGAAGAAATATTGAAGCTACTAAAGATTTCAGGAAGACTTCTAGTCTATTTGTTATATTTTCTGGTTCTTGGAAAAGTCAGAAGGCTTCTGCTGTTTCCTTGGCTTCGTGGTTAAAGCTTTTGATTCATCAAGCTTATTTGGAGTGGGTCGAGCCCCGCCTCAGAGAATTACAGCTCATTCTACTAGATCAGTCTCCACTTCATGGGCTTTTAAGAATGAAGCTTCAGTTGATCAGATTTGCAAAGCAGCAACTTGCTCTTCTTTGCATATATTTACTAAATTCTACCATTTTGATGTATTTGCTTCTTCGGAAGCAGTTTTTGGTAGAAAAGTTCTTCAGGCAGCTGTTTCAGTTTGATTCTTCTGCTTATGTTTAAGTTTTTCTTTTCATTTATGAGAATAAACTTATATTTTGGGTTGTGGATTTATTTTTTTCAGCTAAAAATGGCTGTTTTTTTATTTTATCACTCCCTCTCTAGTGACTCTTGCGTGGAGTTCCACACCTTGGGTATTGCTATCCCATACGTCACTAGCTCATGGACTCTTGCCAATTACATGAAAGAAAACATAATTTATGTAAGAACTTACCTGATAAATCCATTTCTTTCATATTGGCAAGAGTCACCCTTTTTATGGTGGTTATGATTTTTTTGTATAAAGCACAATTAATTCCAAATTCCTTTGTTGATGCTTTTTACTCCTTTCTTTATCACCCCACTACTTGGCTTATCATTAAATTGAATTGTGGGTGTGGTGAGGGTGTATTTATAGGCATTTTGAGGTCTGGGAAACTTTGCCCCTCCTGGTAGGATTGTATATCCCATACGTCACTAGCTCATGGACTCTTGCCAATATGAAAGAAATTGATTTATCAGGTAAGTTCTTACATAAATTATGTTTTTAGAAAGTTCAAGATTCCCATAAATTATAACAGTGCTACCATAAAAAAAACAATAATGGGGTATACATACATTTATAACTCACAATATATTTGTAATAGAATATACAACTGTATATAGATAGCTCCGATCTGTGTGTTAGATTATAATTTAGCCCAAGATAAAATCTAAATAAAATATTGAATCAAGAATTATTTACTTTCATACCATAATCTTTATTAACCAAATATATGAAAAAAGAGAAAAAATCCACACATACAAAAGCTTAAGCTAGAGTTAAAAATACTTAAACCCAGTTGTAACATAAACCTTCCATATAGATTGTGGGTTAAATGAATAAGAGTGTTTCTAAGCCAGCAGCACAATTGTCATCATAGGCTAAGCCCTTACAATCCGAGGGCTAATTACAGTTACTATTACTGGTATAGATATGCTGATGGGCAGATAGTACGTTTTTTTTAAATATTTCTTTACAACAAATTAAAAGAGAGGGAGACGAGGTTTTTCCCAGAGGACCCCTGACGCGCGTTTTGCAGAAAACACTACCTCAGAGGGGAAACGCGCGTCAGGGGTCCTCTGGGAGAAGCCTTATCTCCCTCTCTTTTAATTTGCTTACCTATGTTGTAAAGAAATATTTTAAAAAAACTTACTTCTAACACTATCTGCCCAACAGCATATCTATACCAGTAATAGTAACTGTAATTAGCCCTCGGATTGTAAGGGCTTAGCCTATATTGACAATTGTGCTGCTGGCTTAGATACACTCTTATTCATTTAACCCACAATCTATATGGAAGGTTTATGTTACAACTGGCTTTAAGTGTTTTTAACTCTAGCTTAAGCTATTGTATGTGTGGATTTTTTTTTTCTCTTTTTTTCCTATATTTGGTTAATAAAGATTATGGTATGAAAGTAAATAATTCTTGGTTCAATTTTTTATTTAGATTTTTTCTTGGGCTAAGTTATAATCTAACACACAGATCAGAGATATCTATATACAGTTGTATATTCTATTACAATTATATCGTTAGTTGTGCTTTGTTTCTGACTCTGAATCTGTGGCAGGAAACCTATATCTTTAATAATATATCACTTAATCTATGTAATTGGTTATAATATATTAGTCTCCTGTTTACAATATACTTTGCCTTCCCCATCCCTTATTGACGTTCTACTCATTTATAATGAAATTGCATGCACAAAAAGGGTCAGGTTGCTATTTTGGATATAAAAGCATTTAAAGGGAAATTAGAGGCCAAATTCCTGCCAATATGTTCAACTGCTTGGGTTATAAATGTGACTAAAGTATTTCATAGCTCTGCATGGATCCAAAAAAATCAGGCTTACATAATATAAATCATATATTAATCTATAAACTCATTTGTTTTCTTTTTTCCATTTAACAGGATTACCTTAAGCAGGTGCTGGATATAGACCTCCATGCACAAATTCACTTTGGTCGAGTATTTATGAAGCCAGGGTAAGGTTTATGGATACAATGTTTTTTGTTTTTAAATTATATTCCTTTCTGCCCACTTCCCCCAGTTAAAAAATACATATCTATAGGTGTAGGATTATTTATTTTTGCCACAAAAAAAATAATAATTACCCAAGGAAGTTACCATTGCTCTCCAGCTCCACAAACAACACTTTGTCCCTGTTTTCCTACCCTCCTCCAGACTCTACAGATTACTTCACCACTCATTCTAACAAACATGATCTAATACCTCATTGGTCCAGCACAATGCATAGAATTATTTGCAGCAACATTTTGATAGAATACCTATTTCTCCAACATTGGTGTGTCTGGTCCACGGCGTCATCCTTACTTGTGGGAATATCTCTTCCCCAACAGGAAATGGCAAAGAGTCCCAGCAAAGCTGGCCATATAGTCCCTCCTAGGCTCTGCCCACCCCAGTCATTCTCTTTGCCGTTGCACAGGCAACATCTCCACGGAGATGGTTAAGAGTATGTGGTGTTTAGTTGTAGTTTTTTATTCTACTATCAAGAGTTTGTTATTTTAAAATAGTGCTGGTATGTACTATTTACTCTGAAACAGAAAAGGATGAAGATTTATGTTTGTGAGAGGAAGATGATTTTAGCAGACAGTAACTAAAATCGATTGCTGTTTCCACATAGGACTGTTGAGATGAAGTAACTTCAGTTGGGGGAAACAGTTAGCAGACTTTTCTGCTTAAGGTATGACTAGCCATATTTCTAACAAGACTGTGTAATGCTGGAAGGCTGTCATTTCCCCTCATGGGGACCGGTAAGCCATTTTCTTAGTTTCAAACAGAATAACAGGCTTAATATGGGCTATAAAACTGGTAGACACTTGTATGGGCTAAATCGATTGCTTTATTTGGACATTTTATTCATGTTTATGCTGATAATTCACACTTATAAACTTGGGGAACGTTTTTTAACGGCAGACACTGTGTTAGACACCTTTTCCAGTCAGGGAGCGCCTTCCCAGTTGTAGGCTGAGCCTCATTTTCGCGCCATTACTGCACAGTTGTTTTTGAGAGCAAGACATGCAGATGCATGTGTGAGGACCAGAAAGTTGTTGGAAAAGTTTCTAGAAGGCGTCATTTGGTATCGTATTCCCCTCTGGGCTTGGTAAAGTCACAGCAAAGGCTGTAGCTGGGACTGTATAGGGGTTAAATTTGTAAACGGCTCCGGTTATTTTAAGGGTTAATGCTCTTTTAAGGCTTTAAGACACTGTGGTGAAATTTTGGTAAATTTTGAACAATTCCTTCATACATTTTCACATATTCAGTAATAAAGTGTGCTCTGTTTAAAATTTAAAGAGACAGTAACGGTTTTGTTTTAAAACATTTTTTGTGCTTTATTGACAAGTTTAAGCCTTTTTTAACATGCCTGTGCCTTCGGATAAGCTATGTTCTATATGTGTGAAAGCCAATGTGTCTCCCCACTCAAAATTGTGTGATATTTGTGCCATAGCGTCCAAACAAAGTAAGGACAGTACTGCCACAGATAATGAAATTGCCCAAGATGATTCCTCAGATGAGGGGAGTAGACATGATACTATATCATCCCCTACTGTGTCTACACCAGTTTTGCCCACGCAGGAGGCCCCTAGTACATCTAGCGCACCAATGCTTATTGCCATGCAACAATTGACGGCTGTAATGGATAACTCCATAGCAAATATTTTATCCAAAATGCCTGCATATCAGAGAAAGCGCGATTGCTCTGTTTTAAACACTGAAGAGCAGGAGGGCGCTGATGATAATTGTTCTGTCATACCCTCACACCAATCTGAAGTGGCCATGAGGGAGGTTTTGTCAGATGGAGAAATTTCAGATTCAGGAAAAATTTCTCAACAAGCTGAACCTGATGTTGTGACATTTAAATTTAAATTAGAACATCTCTGCGCACTGCTTAAGGAGGTGTTATCTACTCTGGATGATTGTGACAACTTGGTCATTCCAGAGAAATTATGCAAGATGGACAAGTTTCTAGAGGTTCCGGTGCACCCCGACGCTTTTCCTATACCCAAGCGGCTGGCGGACATAGTGAATAAGGAGTGGGAGAAGCCCGGCATACCTTTTGTTCCCCCACCTATATTTAAGAAATTATTTCCTATGGTCGACCCCAGAAAGGACTTATGGCAGACAGTCCCTAAGGTCGAGGGGGCAGTTTCTACTCTAAACAAGCGCACTACTATCCCTATCGAGGATAGTTGTGCTTTCAAAGATCCTATGGATAAAAAATTGGAAGGTTTGCTTAAAAAGATTTTTGTACAGAAGGGTTACCTTCTACAACCCATTTCGTGCATTGTTCTTGTCACTACAGCAGCGTGGTTCTGGTTCGAGGAACTAGAAAAGTCGCTCAGTAGAGAGACTCCTTATGAGGAGGTTATGGACAGAGTTCACGCACTTAAGTTGGCTAACTCTTTTATTTTAGATGCCGCTTTGCAATTAGCTAGATTAGCGGCGAAAAATTCAGGGTTTGCAATTGTGGCGCGCAGAGCGCTTTGGCTAAAGTCTTGGTCAGCGGATGTATCATCCAAGACAAAATTGCTTAACATCCCTTTCAAAGGTAAAACTCTCTTTGGGCCAGAATTGAAAGAGATTATCTCAGACATTACTGGGGCAAAGGGCCACGCCCTTCCACAAGATAGGCCTTTCAAGGCCAAGAATAAGTCTAATTTTCGTTCCTTTCGCAATTTCAGGAACGGACCGACCTCTAATTCTGCATCCTCTAAGCAAGAGGGTAATGCCTCACAGCCCAAACCAGCCTGCAAACCTATGCAAGGCTGGAACAAGGGTAAGCAGGCCAAGAAGCCTGCTGCTGCTAACAAAACAGCATGAAGGAGTAGCCCCCGATCCGGGACCGGATCTAGTAGGGGGCAGACTCTCTCTCTTTGCTCAGGCTTGGGCAAGAGATGTTCAGGATCCCTGGGCACTAGAAATAGTTTCTCAGGGCTATCTTCTGGAATTCAAGGAACTACCCCCAAGGGGAAGGTTCCACATGTCTCACTTATCCTTAAACCAAATAAAGAGACGGGCGTTCTTACATTGTGTAGAAGACCTGTTAAAGATGGGAGTGATACACCCTGTTCCAATGACGGAACAAGGAATGGGATTTTACTCAAATCTGTTCGTAGTTCCCAAAAAAGAGGGAACCTTCAGACCAATTCTGGATTTAAAGATCCTAAACAAATTTCTCAGGGTACCATCGTTCAAAATGGAAACCATTCGAACGATTCTACTCACTATCCAGGAAGGTCAATTTATGACTACCGTGGATCTAAAGGATGCGTACCTACATATTCCTATCCACAAAGAACATCATCAGTTCCTAAGGTTCGCTTTTCTGGACAAACATTACCAGTTTGTGGCCCTCCCATTCGGGTTAGCCACTGCTCCAAGGATTTTCACAAAGGTACTCGGGTCCCTTCTAGCGGTTCTAAGACCAAGGGGCATTGCAGTAGTACCGTACTTGGACGACATTCTAATACAAGCGTCGTCCCTTTCAAAAGAAAAGGCTCATACAGACATCGTTCTGGCCTTTCTCAGATCTCACGGATGGAAGGTGAACATAGAAAAGAGTTCTCTGTCTCTGTCAACAAGAGTTCCCTTCTTGGGAACAATAATAGATTCCTTAGAAATGAGGATTTTTCTGACAGATGTCAGAAAGTCAAAACTTCTAAGCGCTTGTCAAGTTCTTCACTCTGTTCCACGTCCTTCCATAGCTCAGTGCATGGAAGTGGTAGGGTTGATGGTTGCAGCAATGCACATAGTTCCTTTTGCACAAATTCATCTAAGACCATTACAACTGTGCATGCTCAAACAGTGGAATGGGGACTATAAAGACTTGTCTCCAGTGATTCAAGTAGATCAGAAGACCAGAGAGTCACTCCGTTGGTGGATGACCCTGGACCATCTATCCCAGGGAATGAGCTTCCGCAGACCAGAGTGGGTCATTGTCACGACCGACGCCAGTCTAGTGGGCTGGGGCGCGGTCTGGGAATCCCTGAAAGCTCAGGGACTATGGTCTCGGGAAGAGTCTCTTCTCCCGATAAACATTCTGAAACTAAGAGCGATATTCAATGCACTCAGGGCTTGGCCTCAGCTTGCAAAGGCCAGATTCATAAGATTCCAATCAGACAACATGACGACTGTTGCGTATATCAATCATCAGGGGGGAACAAGGAGTTCCCTAGCGATGAAAGAAGTGACCAAAATAATACAATGGGCGGAGGATCACTCCTGCCATCTATCTGCGATCCACATCCCAGGTGTGGAAAACTAGGAAGCGGATTTTCTGAGTCGTCAGACTTTCGATCCGGGGGAGTGGGAACTCCACCCGGAGATCTTTGCCCAGTTGACGCAACTATGGGGCATTCCAGATATGGATCTGATGGCGTCTCGTCAGAACTTCAAGGTTCCTTGCTACGGGTCCAGATCCAGGGATCCCAAGGCGACTCTAGTGGATGCACTGGTAGCGCCTTGGACCTTCAACCTAGCTTATGTGTTTCCACCGTTTCCTCTCATTCCCAGGCTGGTTGCCAGGATCAAACAGGAGAGGGCCTCGGTGATCTTGATAGCTCCTGCGTGGCCACGCAGGACTTGGTATGCAGACCTGGTGAATATGTCATCGGTTCCACCATGGAAGCTACCTTTGAGACAGGACCTTCTTGTTCAGGGTCCATTCGAACATCCAAATCTGGTCTCCCTCCAGCTGACGGCTTGGAGATTGAACGCTTGATTCTATCAAAGCGTGGGTTTTCAGATTCTGTGATAGATACTCTGGTTCAGGCCACAAAACCGGTAACTAGAAAGATTTACCATAAAATATGGAAAAGATATATCTGTTGGTGTGAATCCAAGGGATTCCCATGGAATAAGATAAAAATTCCTAAGATTCTTTCCTTTCTGCAGGAAGGTTTGGATAAAGGATTATCTGCGAGTTCTCTAAAGGGACAGATTTCTGCTTTATCTGTCTTACTACACAAACGACTGGCAGCTGTGCCAGATGTTCAAGCATTTGTTCAGGCTCTGGTCAGGATCAAGCCTGTTTACAGACCTTTGACTCCTCCCTGGAGTCTAAATCTAGTTCTTTCAGTTCTTCAAGGGGTTCCGTTTGAACCTCTACATTCCATAGATATTAAGTTATTATCTTGGAAAGTTTTGTTTTTGGTTGCTATTTCTTCTGCTAGAAGAGTTTCAGAGTTATCTGCTCTGCAGTGTACTCCGCCCTATCTGGTGTTCCATTCAGATAAGGTTGTTTTGCGTACTAAGCCTGGTTTTCTTCCAAAGGTTGTTTCTAACAAGAATATTAACCAGGAGATAGTTGTACCTTCTTTGTGTCCGAAACCAGTTTCAAAGAAGGAACGTTTGCTACACAACTTAGATGTAGTCCGTGCTCTAAAGTTCTACTTAGAAGCTACAAAAGATTTCAGACAAACATCTTCTCTGTTTGTCGTCTATTCTGGTAAAAGGAGAGGTCAAAAAGCGACTTCTACCTCTCTTTCCTTTTGGCTTAAAAGCATCATCCGATTGGCTTACGAGACTGCCGGACGGCAGCCTCCTGAAAGAATCACAGCTCACTCCACTAGGGCTGTGGCTTCCACATGGGCCTTCAAGAACGAGGCTTCTGTTGATCAGATATGTAAGGCAGCGACTTGGTCTTCACTGCACACCTTTGCCAAATTTTACAAATTTGATACTTTTGCTTCTTCTGAGGCTATTTTTGGGAGAAAGGTTTTGCAAGCGGTGGTGCCTTCCGTTTAGGTAACCTGATTTGCTCCCTCCCTTCATCCGTGTCCTAAAGCTTTGGTATTGGTTCCCACAAGTAAGGATGACGCCGTGGACCGGACACACCAATGTTGGAGAAAACAGAATTTATGCTTACCTGATAAATTACTTTCTCCAACGGTGTGTCCGGTCCACGGCCCGCCCTGGTTTTTTAATCAGGTCTGATAAATTATTTTCTCTAACTACAGTCACCACGGTACCATATGGTTTCTCCTATATTTTTCCTCCTGTCCGTCGGTCGAATGACTGGGGTGGGCGGAGCCTAGGAGGGACTATATGGCCAGCTTTGCTGGGACTCTTTGCCATATCCTGTTGGGGAAGAGATATTCCCACAAGTAAGGATGACGCCGTGGACTGGACACACCGTTGGAGAAAGTAATTTATCAGGTAAGCATACATTCTGTTTTTATAAACTTTACAGACTTGAATAATAATTATGAATTAGTACTAGATTTTGTCATAATATGTTGAGTAAAATAATTGTCTTACTCTGTACTAATCTTATAAATAAATATGTATCTCCATTATATTCTGAATACTTCAATCTTGCCTCTTATTTGTTTAAAAACTGGAAAAATTACATTGTAAATTTTGGAAAAGTTTGAAGTGGTTCTTATTAATTTTCTTTCACCTAGATTACTAGTTTTGTGCTAAACAGGGTACGAAACTAACGCCAAAAAAGTTGCGTTACTTCACTCTCCATAGCGCTGCCATTACAAGTTACTGAAAAGCCTCCTTGTGCGTGCTATATGGTGGCGTTAAGTTCCATACCGCACAAAATCCAAGGGCTGCTTTGACGTACTCGTGCACGCTTTTACCCATAGACATCAATGGTGAGAGAGTGTTAGAAAAAAACCTGAAGTGCAGAATGAAAAATCTCCGTAACGCAACCCCATTGATATCTATGGGGGAAAAGTTATGTTTAAACACACTAACATAAACCCTAAGTCTGAACACCCGTAATACGCCGCCCCCAACATCGCCGACACTATAATAAAGTTATCAACCCCTAATCCGCCGCCCCCAACATCGCCAATACTAATAAAAGTTATTAACCCCTATTCCGACATCGCCGCCACTATAATAAAGTTATTAACCCCTATTCCGCCACTCCCCGACATTGCCGACACTGTATAATAAAGTTATTAACCTTCTAGATTTAAGTTCCCACGGGAATAGGGCCCTAAATTCCTCCTGTATGTGTTTGTAAATGTTGTCCTGTCTCTTACAAGTTTTATATTATTGTTTTATTTAGATGAACTGTATCCATGATGGACAGCGCTGCGGAATATGATGCCGCTTCATAAATAAAGTATAATAATAAATAATAATTAACCCCTAAACCTCCGGCCTTCCACATCTCCGCCACTAAATAAGCCTATTAACCCCTAGACCTCTGGCCCCCCACATCGCCGCTACTAAATAAACCTATTAACCCTTAAACCACCAGCCCCCCACATCGTAACACACTAAATTAAACTATTAACCCCTAAACCTAACACCCCCTAAATTAAAATTACAATTTATCTGTCTTAAAATAAATAAAAACGTACCTGTGAAATGAAAAAACCTAAGTTTAAGCTATAAATTAAACTAACATTACTATTCTAATAAAACAAAACAAAAAACTGTTAACCCTTAAACCTCTTGCCCCCACATCACCACCACTAAATAAACCTATTAACCCCTAAACCTCCGGCCCCCCACATTGCCGCTACTAAATAAACCTATTAACCCCTGAACTGCCAGCCACCCACATCGCCGCTACTAAATAAACCTATTAACCCCTGAACTGCCAGCCCCCCACATTACAAAACACTAAATTAATTTATTAACCCCTAAACCTAACACCGCCCTAACTTTAAATTAAAGTTACAATATAACTATCTTAAAATAAATAAAAACTTTCCTGTGAAATTAAAAAAAACTAAATTAAAAAAAACTAAATTAACCTAACATAACTATTCTAATAAAATTTAAAAAACTACCAATTAAAAAATCTAAATTACAAATTTAAAAAAAACTAAATCTAAAATTACAAAAATAATAAACACTAAATTACGAAAATTAAACACTAAGCTTATGAAAAATAATAAACAAAATTATGAAAAATTAAAACAATTACACCTAATCTAATATAGCCCTATAAAAAAATAAAAAGCCCCCCAAAATAAAAACACCCCCTAGCCTACAATAAACTACCCCCCAACAGTAAAACTCACCACCCAACCAATCCCCCAAAATAAAAAACTTAACTCTAAAAAAAACCTAAGCTACCCATTGCCCCTAAATGGTCATTTGTATGGGCATTGCCCTTAAAATGGCATTCAGCTCTTTTTCATTGCCCTTAAAAGGGTATTCAGCTCTTTTAAAAAAGCCCAAAGTCCTAAGCTAAAAAAAAGCACCCAAAATTTAAAATAAATAAATAAAATAAATAAATAAAATATCTTCATCCATCCCGGGGGCATCTTCTATCTTCATCCCGACAGCGCGGAGCCATCCTGGAAGCCTGCGCGAAGCATCCTCTTCATATGGTCAACGCCGTACACTGAAGTTGAATGCAAGGTAGCCACTTCAAAATGTCGTACCTTGCATTCCTATTAGCTGATTTGATTCTTCAAATTCAAATCAGCCAATAGGACGAGAGCTTCTGAAATCCTATGGGCTGTTCAAAACAGCCAATAGGATGAGAGCTACTGAAATGCTATTGGTTGTTCAAATCAGCCAATTGAATTTCAGCAGCTCTCATCCTATTGGCTGTTTTGAACAGCCAATAGGATTTCAGAAGCTCTCATCCTATTGAAGAATCAAATCAACCAATAGGAATGCAAGGTATGACATTTTGAAACGGCTACCTTGCACCTTAGATTCTTGCACGTGGGCCCTGTGGTTTCTAGTTACGCCTCTGGGTTAATAACTTTAATATAGTGTATGGGGGCGACGGATTAGGGGTTATTAGCTTTATTTAATAGTAGCGGCATGGGTGGGCGGCAGATTAGGGGTTAATAAGTTTTAAATAGTGTTCGCTATGCGGAAGGGTGGCGGTTTAGGGGTTAATAGGTAGTTTATGGTTGTTAGTGTACTTTGAAACATTTTAGTTATGAGTTTTGTGTAACATTTTTGCTTGCCAAAACTCATAACTACTGGTCTCAGATGGCAGTATGGATCGTGTCGGTATAGGTTGTAACGCAAGCATTTTAGCCTCACCGCACAACCTGTAATACCGGCGCAATGAAAATCCCACACAAAAACGTTATTTCTTTTTTAAGATACGATGAGTCCACGGATTTCATCCTTACTTGTGGGATATCGCCTCCTGGTCAGCAGGAGGACGCAAAGAGCACCACAGCAGAGCTGTACATATAGCTCCTCCCTTCCCTCCGACTCCAGTCATTCTCTTTGCCTGTGTTAGTGATAGGAAGAGGTAAAGTGAGGTGTTAGTTTAGATTCTTCATTCAAGAGTTTATTATTTTTAAAATGGTACCAGTGAGTGCTATTTTTTATAGGGTATAGCCGTATTCCTTGTCAGCCTCTAGAGTAGAGCTACAGGTGGCTTTAAAGCAATGGGAATGCTGCCCTTCTGACGATGGTCTTAGACATATTAACTAAGGCCCTACATGTTTTCACAGGATGACAGAAGTGTGAAGGATTCTTGACCCTGTGAGAGATCATGCTGTCGCTCAGCTTAAAGGTATGTGTAGCCTTTTTATTATTCTGGGAGATGGATTAACTCAGAACAGGCTGGACGTTTTATTACCTGATATATGGGGATATTTAACTTGTTTGGAATAAGTTTCTCTCTCTACTCTGTTACTTTTGTATTTTTGCATGACATAGTAATTTTGCATATTATAGGCAGGACGCTGGGGACATTTATTCCGGAGTTGATAGCGGATTGCATGTTCTCCGGTATAAAGATATTTGTGTACTGTGTGTTTTTGCTAAACAGGTTATGTGGCTAAGCGGATAGCATACGTCACTGTTTTTGGGTGCCCAGTATTATTTTTATTACAATAATTGACCGGGTACAGATATGTTTTTTTTTATTTACGCCCACGATCGGCGGGGCTAGTTTTGCGTGCTTAGAGGGCGCTTTTTAGTTGTTTCCACGTGATCCCAGCGTCGGAACTTCCTGGTTCTTTTGTGTATACCGCAAGTTTCATGCGGTTAGATCAGAGACTGCTGGTTATGACCGCAGGGTTTTAGGATCAAAGCAAGCGGTTCTAGGCATGTGGAGGATCGAGTGGAGTGAACAGTGCAGAAAAATTTACTGTGGGGCAAGGTAGGCGCCTCAGCAGAGCTGTTGAGGCGGAGGTGGCTTTCATTTAATAAATTGAACACATTGTTAGTTTTTTCTTGCTAAGCTCAGTAAAATTGTTAATGTTTTACATTTTAAAGGCACAGTACACAGTTTTTGTTTGAGGATTAACAGACAGTACTCATATTAGGGCTGTTTTATTCCTTTTTTTCTGGCTCACAGATTGTTAAATTACTTAAAGAAGCCACGACCAAAGTTTTGCTTGCTTTAATTTATTATGGAAGATCTTCAAAGTGTTAAGTGTTCCATGTGTTTAAATGCAAATGTGGAACCTCCTGTTACTTTTTGTCCCGCATGCATTGAAAGGGCTCTTCATTTTAGAGAACAAATTTTCTTTGATAAAAAATTGTCAAAGGCGGATGTTTCTCAGGGTTCTCCTGATGAGATGCAGAGTATGCCGCAACTTTCTCCCCAAGCGTCACAGCCCTTAGCGCCCGCTCAAGCTGATCAAAGTACCTCTGCAGCGATTACTTTAAAGGACATAGTGTCTGTTATGTCATCCACACTTTTTGAGGCGTTATCTGCCTTTCCCGTATTTCAAGGCAAACGCAGAAGGAAGGAAGCCCACGTGGTTAATACAGCTTCTGATGCTTTAATGGCGATCTCAGATGTTCCCTCTCAGAGCTCTGAATTGGAGGGTATGGAGGTCCTATCCGAAGGTGAGCTTTCTGTTTCTGGTAGTGTTTTACCACTGACAGATTCAGAAGTGGTTTCCTTCAGGTTTAAGCTCGAACACCTCCGTCTGTTATTGCGGAAGGTTTTGGTGACTCTGGACGACTGTGATTCAATTGTGGTTCCTCCAGAAAAATTGAGTAAATTGGACAGATATTTAGAAGTCCCTTCTTATTCTGATTTTTTTCCTGTTCCCAAGAGAACTTCAGAGATTAGTGCTAAGGAATGGGAAAGACCGGGTATTTCTTTCTCTCCTCCCGTTTTCAAGAAGATGTACCCTATAGCGGATGCTATTAGGGACTCTTAGCAGACGGTCCCTAAGGTGGAAGGAGCTATTTCCACCTTGGCTAGGCGAACTACGATTCCTATCGAGGATAGTTGTGCCTTCAAAGACCCTATGTATAAGAAATTAGAGGGTCTCCTTAAAAAGGTCTATGTTCATCGGGGGTTGTTATTACAACCGGCGGCCTGCATTGTTACGGTTACAAGTGCGATGGCTTACTAGTTTGATGCTCTGGAAGAATCTCATAAAACTGAGACTTCTCTGGAAGAGATACAGGATAGAATTAAATCTCTTAAATTGGCTAATTCTTTTATTACAGATGCTTCTTTACAGATTACCAAATTAGCGGCCAAGAGTTCAGGGTTTTCCATTTTAGCACGCAGAGCCTTATGGTTAAAACCTTGGTCTGCGGATGTGTCATCAAAGTCTAAGCTTTTGGCTATTCCTTACAAGGGGAAGACACTGTTCTGTCCTGACTTGAAGGAAATTATTTCTGACATCACGGGAGGTAAGGGTCATCTCCTCCCTCAGGACAAGAAATCTAAACAGAGAGGTCGGCAGAGTAATTTTCATTCCTTTCAAAATTTCAAGGGAATCTCACCTTCCTCTTCCTCTAAGCAGGAAGGTAACTATTCGCAATCCAAATCTACCTGGAGACCCAACCAGTCTTGGAACAAGGGTAAGCAATCCAAGAAGCCTGCTGCTGTTACCAAGTCAGCATGAAGGGGTGGCCCCCGATCCGGGTTCGGATCTAGTAGGGGGCCAATTGTCTTTCTTCATCCAGGCTTGGATGAGAGATGTTCAGGATCCCTGGGCAATAGATATTGTGTCTCAGGGATACAAACTGGAATTCAGAAATTCCTCCCCCAGAGGAAGGTTTCTTCTTTCACGATTATCTGTAGACCAGATAAAAAGAGAGGCGTTCTTATGCTGTGTAAGAGACCTCTCCTCCATGGGAGTAATCTGTCCCGTTCCAATACAGGGACAGGGGTTTTATTCAAATCTGTTTGTAGTTCCCAAAAAAGGAGGGAACTTTCAGACCTATCTTAGATCTTAAAAGTCTAAACAAGTTTCTCAGAGTTCCATCCTTCAAGATGGAAACTATTCGTACCATTCTTCCATTGATCCATGAGGGTCAATTTATGACAACAGTGTATCTAAAGGATGCATATCTTCATTTTCCTATCCACAGAGATCATCACAAGTTCCTGAGGTTTGCCTTTCTGGACAAACATTTTCAGTTTGTGGCTCTCCCTTTCGGTCTGGCTACGGCACCCAGAATTTTCACAAAGATTCTGGGATCTTTATTGGCGGTTCTAAGACCGCGGGGCATCACAGTGGCGCCTTATCTGGACGATATACTGATCCAGGCGTCATCATTTCAACTGGCAAGGTCCCATACGGACATTGTGCTATCATTCCTAAGGACCCATGGGTGGAAGGTAATCCTGGAAAAGAGTTTGTTAGTTCCTCAGACAAGAGTATCCTTTCTGGGAACTCTAATCGACTCTATTTCAATGAAGATTTTTCTGACAGAAGCCAGAAAGTTAAAGATTCTGATTACATGTCGAACCATTCAGTCCAATCCTCGTCCGTCAGTGGCTCAGTGCATGGAGGTAATCGGATTGATGGTGGCGGCAATGGACATCGTTCCATTTGCTCGTTTTCATCTCAGGCCGCTGCAGTTAAGCATGCTCAGGCAGTGGAATGGAGATTATACAGATTTATCTCCTCGAATAAATCTAGATCAGGAGACAAGGGACTCTCTTCTATGGTGGTTGTCACTGGATCATCTATCCCAGGGGACATGCTTTCGCAGACCCTCATGGGTGATAGTGACAACAGATGCCTGTCTGTTAGGTTGGGGAGCAGTCTGGAACTCCCTAAGGGCTCAGGGTGTGTGGACTAAGACGGAGTCTCTACTTCTATTTGTGGATTCCCTATGGCCTCTAGGGAGAGAGGGGGGGAAAGGGGTTGACCCTAAATAACCTATTGGTACAAACCTAAGTGTGGACAATAGGTAGTGCCTTATGCCAAATAATGCAAATTATTTTTAGGAAGAAGGACAGAGAAAGTGAAGCATATTGGGCACACTTTATTGGGGGTCAAAACCAATGCTATGAGTAGTGTGGTGTGTCGTGTATTGGTTTAAAACTTAACTTTTACTTCAAGTATATTTAATAAAAAAGGGAGTGGAGTTATCCACCAGTGAGATTAAAATGACAAACAAATAAAAGATGTGTCCGAGTGATACTCGGTACACAGGAGCTCCTCTCAGGTGTGATACAGTGATCAGTCTGTATCACAAAGTCCGGTGTCGAGCTTAGACAATAATTATCAATGTCCTCACCTATATGATAAGACTTATATTTGGGGTACCATCATCATCAGTGGTATTATTAAATATATTAACCCAATTATATTAGTCTCTACTTCCCATCAATATCCTAGAGTTGAGAGTAATATTCAATGCTCTTCGGGCTTGGCCTCAGTTGGCTTCGGCCCAATTCATCAGATTCCGGTCGGAAAACATAAAGTCGGTAGCTTACATCAATCATCAGGGAGGAACAAGGAGTTCCTTAGCTATGACAGAAGTGGCCAAGATAATACAGTGGGCGGAGTCTCACTCTTGCCATCTGTCGGCGATCCACATCCCAGGGGTGGAAAACTGTTAAGCAGATTTTCTGAGCAGGCAGACATTTCATCCGGGAGTGTGGGAACTCCATCCGGAGGTATTTTCCAACCTGATTCTCAGATGGGGCAGGCCGGAGTTGGATCTCATGGCATCTCGCCAGAATGCCAAGCTTCCGAGATACAGGTCCAGGGATCCCCAGGCCGAGCTGATAGATGCCTTGGCAGTTCCTTGGTGTTTCAGCCTAGCATATGTATTCCCTCCGTTTGCTCTCCTTCCCCGGGTGATTGCTCGAATCAAACAGGAGAGGGCATCAGTGATTCTCATCGCCCCTGGGTGGCCTTGCATGATTTGGTATGCCAATCTGGTGGACATGTCGTCTCAAACACTGTGGAAGTTCCCATTGAGGAGAGACCTTCTCATTCAGGGTCCCTTCCATCATCCAAATCTATTTTCTCTGAAGCTGACTGCGTGGAGATTGAACACTTAATTTTATCTAAGCAAGGTTTTTCTGATTCTGTCATATATACTTTAATTCAGGCACTTAAGCCTGTTACTAGGAAAATTTACCATAAGATATGGCGTAAATATCTTTATTGGTGTGAATCCAAGGGCTACTCATGGAGTAGGGTTAGGATTCCCAGGATTTTGTCTTTTCTCCAAGAGGGATTGGAGATGGGGTTGTCAGCAAGTTCCTTAAAGGGACAGATTTCTGCTTTTATCTATTTCTTTCATGTAATTAGCAAGAGTCCATGAGCTAGTGACGTATGGGATATACATTCCTACCAGGAGGGGCAAAGTTTCCAAGACCTCAAAATGCCTATAAATACACCCCTCACCACACCCACAATTCAGTTTTACAAACTTTGCCTCCCGTGGAGGTGGTGAAGTAAGTTTGTGCTAGATTCTTTGTTGATATGCGCTTCACAGCAGGCTGGAGCCCGGTTTTCCTCTCAGAGTGCAGTGAATGTCAGAGGGATGTGAAAAGAGTATTGCCTATTTGAATACCATGGTCTCCTTCTACAGGATCTATTTCATAGGTTCTCTGTTATCGGTCGTAGAGATTCATCTCTTACCTCCCTTTTCAGATCAACGATATACTCTTATATACCATTACCTCTACTGATTCTCGTTTCAGTACTGGTTTGGCTATCTACTATATGTAGATGAGTGTCCTGGGGTAAGTAAATCTTATTTTTTGTGACACTCTAAGCTATGGTTGGGCACTTTATATGTTAAGTTCTAAATATATGTCTTTAAACTTATATTTGCCATGATTCAGGATAATCAGTATTCCTTTATAATTCAGACTGTCAGTTTCATTATTTGGGATAATGCATTTTAATTCAATTTATTTTTCATTACCTTGAAAATTCTCAATTGACCATTTTCCCTGCGTGCTGTTAGGCTCGCGGGGGCAGAAAATGTTTCTTTTTATTGCGTCATTCTTGGCGCTGACTTTTTTGGCGCAAAAAAATTTGTCATTTCCGGCGCCGTAGTTGACGCCGGAAGTTGTATTCTGTAAACGTCATTTTTTGACGCATGTGTATTCAGACGTTTTTTCCCGCCAAAAAATGTGGGCGTCGGTTTTCGGCGTCAGAGGATGTGGCGTCATACTTGGCGCCAAAGAATATGGGCGTTGTATTTAGCGCCAATAATGTGGGCGTCATTTTTGGCGCCAAAAAATGTGGTTATTTAAATCTCACTTTTTTATTGCTTCTGGTTTTTAGAAGCTTATGATTTTGCATTTCTTTTCCCATTCCTGAAACTGTCATTTAAGGAATTTGATAATTTTGCTTTAAATATTGTTTTTTTCTATTACATATTGCAAGATTTCACTGTTCCTGTTTCAAAATCGTTCTAAGGGATTCCTTTTGACTGAAGTTCAGTCCTACCAAAGCTAAGTTTATTTATTTTAAAAATGTTATGAATGTTTTTTCTTTATCTATGGTTTGTAATAAGTTATCATGATAAACTTTTACATGCAGAATCCGTTAGTATTTATGCTTTATATATTTGCTATTCTTTTTACATCTTATGTACAAGAATTACGTAGAAGATTTATAAGAATATTTTTCTGATTCTATTTTAAAGGCTTTGTCTGACATCGTGCCTTCTAATAAAAAAATGTAGGTCTTTTTCAAACTTCTTTTTTAATTATTGAAGTTTTCTTAATCAGATATTGACACTATCAAATCCACTTTTTTATTTTTTAAAGTACATTTGTTCTTTGTTGAAAAGGTGTTGATTATTTTGGATATTAAGGTAATTAGTTATTTCAAGACTAACATTTTATTTCTTCTTATTTATTCTTCTGTATTTTCAGAGGTTTTTTTCCAGTTCCTCATACTAGGGAATGGAATAGGCTGGGGATTTTCTTTTATTCCTTCTTTAAAGGTTTTAAATTATATTCTTTGCTGGCAGTTCATTTCAATTTTGATGGTTCTCCAATTTAATGGGGCTATCTCTACTCCTGCTAATTATGCTATTGTTTCTATAGCAAAATAGTATTTATTTTTCCTTTAGGTGGTTGTATCCTATTTAAGGAAAATTATTTTTCAGGTATTTTTCTTGGACCTGTGTTTTATTTGAATGATGTTGCAATTGCTTCATTTTTTCTGTTTACTTTAAAATCAAGTATCAGATTATGTTTTTATTTAGCATTGTTAAGGGACAAAGTCTACTGCTCATTTGAGGTTCAGACTGGTTGCTGTTGCATTTGTCTTGTTGTCTTGCATTTGTTTATGCAAGTCTGGTGTGTTGACTGGTCTTTTAACTGGATTAACATGCTAATAATTTCATTTGTATCTTCATTTTATTGAATATTTTCACAAATGAGGTTTTAATCTATGTCTTTAGCTGTTTTTAGCTAGAAGAATTTTGTGATTTCTAAAAAAATCCTTATTTCTTTTTTTCCAAGATAATCAATTATTTGGTTCATTTTGGATTCAATTCTTAACTGTTACTCTGGGCTTCAAGATTGAGTTCTAAGACTAAAACTTTAAGCTTATTTTAGTTTGGTTGTTCTTACTAAGGAACAAAATTCTAATTCTTATCCAAGTAACATGTTTTTAATTGGAAGTTTTTTGGTTCTATTCGGTCCAAATTTCTTAGATTTTGGTACAGAATTAAATTTAGAGTTAAACCGTCTATGAGAGGTCTTTTTCTCTCTATTATATTCCAGCTATTCCAGTAAGGCTAACATTTTCCTATATATTTTGGGTAATGTTGAAGTGCGGCTGATCAACTGTTGGGGCTCAAGCGCTGCTCAGATCTGGAATCTTCTGGGGTATTTATTCCAGTTCCATTTTTAGGAACTGGGTTTTGGGGTTTTTATTCAAAACTATTCATTGTTCCAAAGATAGAAAATCTTTTTATTATGTACCATCTTTTAGATTGGTATTTATATGGTCTATTCTGCCTTTTTTTTTGGTCACTGATTGCATTATTTGTTTTCATTAGATACAATAGATGCATATCTTCATTTTCTGTTTTCATTCAGATTATTTTTATTTTCTGAGACTACGGAATCTCATATGATTCAACTTTGATTTTTCAAGACATGGTTAGAGGATCTTTTTATCAAAAGCTCTTGATTCCTCACACAAGGGTCACCTTTTTTAGGTTTCCAGATAGATTGTGTCACTGTCTTTGTCTCTAACAGACAAGTGACTTTTTATTGGGTTCTGTCTGTCGGTACCTTCAGTCTCTATTATTTCCTTCAGTTGCTATATATGCATGGAAATTTAGGTCTTATGGCTGCAGCATTGGATTTAATTCCCTTTGTTCATTTTCATAGAAAACCTTTCCTGTTTTTTATGCTGAATAATGGTGCAGGGATTCTAGGATTTCACTTTTTAAATCTTCGAATTCTATGTTTATCTATCTTTGATTCGGTGGTTAAGATCACCATCATTTATTTCTACAGGTCTCTTCGATTCTTTCAACCTGGACCATGATCTCTATAGATGTATAATGTTACTCTCAATTAATGTTTGTTATATGGAACACAACAGTAGTAAAAATTTGGTTGTTACACTTTATTTATTGAATCAACTACTGACAAGCAGATTCTGAAAAATAAAGTGTTTTATTATTTCAAAATATACAGTCTATATCTTTATTTTATAAACACACACTGTATACCTTTTGACAGAATAATTAAAGTATTGGACAGGGAAATATAAGACCACCTTATGGTAAAAACAGGTTGTTAATAACAACTCTGATTCACAGGTTGTTAAATGAAGCAAGCAAGACTGGGCTATGGTAGAAGTAAGGTAAAGTTATTCAGAACACACTCTGGCTCAGCGTGCAGAAAAGTACACAGATCCTGGATTCACACTCAAAGAATAATTTCAGGATGGAGAGCATAATACTACCTAAATATGTATAATCAAATACTGCAATATTTGTAAGTGGTAGCAAGCTAAGCAGTCAGTAGTAGTATTTGCAGAGAGTGTACCTGAAATGCTGCAGGAGCTGAGAAGTCTGATGTGGAGCAGGCAGGCAGCGTGTGAATGCTGAATGAGGAGGAAGTGAGCGTGTGAAGTCACTGGCAGAGCTGACAGCCTGGAATGTAGCAGCGGCTGCTGCTGAAGCAGAGAGACACTGAGAGAAGGTAATAAATCTTCGTTTACCCCACTGAGGAATCTTGCAGAGGCATCAAATGAGGAAGTAAGTGAGAGTAGGATCCGGTATTAGGAAATCCAGCAGATATTTCAACCTGTTAGAAAATAAGGCAGAGAGGCTTAGACAACTTGTAATCCAGAGCATAATACAAGGAGTTCTCAGTGGATACTGGAACACAATACCAAGCACTGATTGCAATGTGCTGTGTTGTTTTATAGGAGGAGCAATCAATTAGGAGAAAACTTCAGTCTCTTAAAGAAACAGTGCTCAACCCTGACATGACCCCCCGCTCAAGGCAGCTGTTCCACAGCGGTAGGACGGGGTCGATCAGGATGCCTGCGATGAAATTGAGACGTAAGGCGAGGAGCATTCAAGTTGGTGATGGGTTCCCAGGTGTCCTCGTCAGGTGAATAATTTTTCCACCTAACCAGATATTGTAAGACCCCCTTATAAAATCTGGAATCCAAAATGGATTCAACTTCATATTCATCCTGACCGAGGGTGGTAGCAACAGGTGGTAGAAGAATTCGCTGATCCCTTGTGCGGGCATAAGGTTTTAGAAGGGAAACGTGAACTGTTGGATGAATCTTAATGTTGTTGGGAAGTTGTAATCGGATGGCATTCTTATTGATGATGCGTTCTATTGGGAATGCACCTATGAACAAGCTTGCCAATTTTTTAGAGGGTATTTGGAGTTTTAAGTTTTTTGTGGATAACCAGACCAAATCACCCACAACATAGTCAGGAGATGGTCTCCTTCTGAGGTCGTAGTAGTGTTTCTGTGTCTTCTGTGCTGAAAGAATATTGTCTTGAATGAATTTAAAGTTTTCTTGTATTGTATTGACAATATCATCAACCAATGGGGAATCAGAGGGGTTGTGTGAAGTAAAAGTGAAGTCAGGGTGATAGGCATAATTCGCATAGAAGGGCGTCATCTTTGTGGAGGCGTTCAAGGAATTATTGTATGCATATTCAGCCATTGATAGGAATTTCATCCAATCTGATTGGTGATAAGAACAATAACATCTTAAGTAATGTTCTAGCCACTGATTCAGTCTTTCTGCCTGCCCGTTTGTTTGGGGGTGATAAGCTGTAGTAAAGCGGTGATCAATCTGGGTTACTTCACATAGTTTGGTCCAAAATTTTGAGGTAAATTGTGTTCCTCTGTCACTAGTTAATATAGGAGGTATGCCATGTAACTTGACTATATTATCAATAAACAGTAGAGCTGTTTCAGAGGAAGTGGGGAGTTTGTGATAGGGGATGAAATGAGCCATCTTTGTGAATAAGTCAATGACTACAAATATTGTAGTTTGTTTGAAAGAGGCAAATCAACGATGAAATCCATGGAGACATGGTACCAGGGTCTTTCGGGAACAGGAAGAGGCATGAGTAATCCATAAGGAGCTTTGCGATCTGGTTTGGAGGTGGTACAAACCTTGCAGGTCTTTATGTACTCTTGAATAGTCTCCCTCATCTTTGGCCACCAAAAGGTTCGTGAGAGGCGTTCCATAGTCCTACGAATGCCAGGGTGTCCGGAAAGAGGGGTATCATGAGAGGCTTTTATCATCTGTAACTGCAAATGAGGAGGAAGATACAATTTACTCCTGTGGTAATATAATCCGGCGGACTTATGGAGTTCTGGTTTAGGAGGTATTGGAACATCTTTGTAGTAAGTTTTGAGTTCAGAGATGATTGGAGTTATCAGTCCAACAAAACAATCAGGAGGTATGATGCTGGATCTGAGTGGGAGCTCTTCAGATTTTATGAGTGAACGGGATAAGGCATCGGCCTTTCCGTTTTTATCTGCTGGTCTGTAAATGATGGAAAAGTTAAAGCGATCAAAATAGAGGCTCCAACGAACCTGTCGGGCTGAGAGAGTTTTGTTTCTTTGGAGATACTGCAAATTTTTATGATCAGTAAAGATGTTAATAGGTATGGTAGTTCCTTCGAGCAGATGTCTCCAATGTTCGAGGGATCGGCGGATTGCTAAGAGTTCTTTGTCTCCGATAGCGTAGTTTCTCTCAGCAGGTGACATTAATTTGGAGTAAAAGGAGATGGGATGTAGAGGTTGACTTAAAGAACTTTGCTGAGAGAGAACGGCTCCAATTGCATAATCCGAAGAATCGACTTCTAACGTGTACTGGTACTGAGGTTTGGGAAAATGCAAAATGGGAGCTGATGTGAATTTTCTTTTTAAAATTTGGAAAGCTTTCTCTGCCTGAGCATTCCAGATGAAAGGTGTTGTACTGCCAGTTAAAAGTGTTAAAGGCTTGACTATAGAAGAGAAGTTTTTGATGAATTTTCTATAGTAGTTCGAAAAACCTAAAAACCGCTGTACATCCTTCCTTGATTTAGGTTGAGGCCAATCGAGAACTGCGTTTACCTTTTCAGTCTGCATTTGAATACCTAAGGGGGAGATGTTATAGCCCAAGAAGGATACTTGATCTGTGTGGAACATGCATTTTTCAGGCTTTGCATATAGTCTATGCACTCTAAGCCGGGAAAGAACTTGACGAACATGTTTTACATGTTCTTCTCTGGTTCTAGAATAAATGAGAATGTCATCCAAATATATTACAAGACATACGTCCAACAGATCTCTGAACACATCGTTGATAAAGTGCTGGAACGTAGCGGGGGCATTACACAGGCCGAAAGGCATTACCAGGTATTCGAAAAGACCATACCTGGTCCTGAATGCCGTCAGCCACTCATGGCCCTCCTTTATCCTTATTAAATTATATGCCCCTCTTAAATCAAACTTGGTGAAGATGGTGGCATCAGAAAGTCTTTCGATCATTTCTGGAATTAAGGGTAATGGATAACGATTCTTAATTGTACATTTATTGAGTTTGCGGTAATCAATAATGGGTCTTAGACTGGAATCTTTATTTCGCACGAAGAATATCCCAGCTCCAGCTGGAGAAGTGGAAGCTCTAATAAATCCTTTCTTTCATGTAATTAACAAGAGTCCATGAGCTAGTGACGTATGGGATATACATTCCTACCAGGAGGGGCAAAGTTTCCCAAACCTTAAAATGCCTATAAATACACCCCTCACCACACCCACAAATCAGTTTTTACAAACTTTGCCTCCAAGGGAGGTGGTGAAGTAAGTTTGTGCTAGATTCTACGTTGATATGCGCTCCGCAGCAAGTTGGAGCCCGGTTTTCCTCTCAGCGTGCAGTGAATGTCAGAGGGATGTGAAGAGAGTATTGCCTATTGAATGCAGTGATCTCCTTCTACGGGGTCTATTTCATAAGGTTCTCTGTTATCGGTCGTAGAGATTCATCTCTTACCTCCCTTTTCAGATCGACGATATACTCTTATATTTACCATTTCCTCTACTGATTCTCGTTTCAGTACTGGTTTGGCTTTCTACAAACATGTAGATGAGTGTCCTGGGGTAAGTAAGTCTTATTTTCTGTGACACTCTAAGCTATGGTTGGGCACTTTATTTATAAAGTTCTAAATATATGTATTCAAACATTTATTTGCCTTGACTCAGAATGTTCAACTTTCCTTATTTCCAGACAGTCAGTTTCATATTTGGGATTATGCTTTAAATTATCATATTTTTCTTACCTTAAAAATTTGACTTTTTTCCCTGTGGGCTGTTAGGCTCGCGGGGGCTGAAAATGCTTCATTTTATTGCGTCATTCTTGGCGCGGACTTTTTTGGCGCAAAAATTCTTTTCCGTTTCCGGCGTCATACGTGTCGCCGGAAGTTGCGTCATTCTTGACGTTATTTTGCGCCAAAGATGTCGGCGTTCTGGATGTGGCGTCATTTTTGGCGCCAAAAGCATTTAGGCGCCAAATAATGTGGGCGTCTTATTTGGCGCCAAAAAATATGGGCGTCGCTTTTGTCTCCACATTATTTCAGTCTCATTTTTCATTTGCTTCTGGTTGCTAGAAGCTTGATGTTTGGCATTTTTTTTTTCCCATTCCTGAAACTGTCTTATAAGGAATTTGATCTATTTTGCTTTATATGTTGTTTTTTTCTCTTACATATTGCAAGATGTCTCACGTTGCATCTGAGCCAGAAGATACTACAGGAAAACCACTGCCTGCTGGATCTACCAAAGCTAAGTGTATCTGCTGTAAACTTTTGGTAGCTATTCCTCCAGCTGTTGTTTGTAATAATTGTCATGACAAACTTGTTAAAGCAGATAATATTTCCTTTAGTGATGTACCATTGCCTGTTGCAGTTCCCTCAACATCTAAGGTGCAGAATGTTCCTGATAACATAAGAGATTTTGTTTCTGAATCCATAAAGAAGGCTTTGTCTGTTATTTCTCCTTCTAGTAAACGTAAAAAGTCTTTTAAATCTTCTCTCTCTACAGATGAATTTTTAAATGAACACCATCATTCTGATTCTTTGGACTCTTCTGGTTCAGAGGATTCTATCTCAGAGATTGATGCTGATAAATCTTCATATTTATTTAAGATGGAATTTATTCGCTCTTTACTTAAAGAAGTACTTATTGCTTTAGAAATAGAGGATTCTAGTCCTCTTGATACTAATTCTATACGTTTGGATAAGGTTTTTAAAGCTCCTGCGGTTATTCCAGAAGTCTTTCCTGTTCCTAATGCTATTTCTGCAGTAATTTCTAAGGAATGGGATAAATTGGGTAATTCATTTACTCCTTCTAAACGTTTTAAGCAATTATATCCTGTTCCGCCTGACAGGTTAGAATTTTGGGACAAAATCCCTAAAGTTGATGGGGCTATTTCTACCCTTGCTAAACGTACTACCATTCCTACGTCAGATGGTACCTCGTTTAAGGATCCTTTAGATAGAAAAATTGAATCTTTTCTAAGAAAAGCTTATCTATGTTCAGGTAATCTTCTTAGACCTGCTATATCATTGGCTGATGTTGCTGCAGCTTCAACTTTTTGGTTGGAAACTCTAGCGCAACAAGTAACAAATCGTGATTCTCATGATATTATTATTCTTCTCCAGCATGCTAATAATTTCATCTGTGATGCCATTTTTGATATTATTAGAGTTGATGTTAGGTTTATGTCTCTGGCTATCTTAGCCAGAAGAGCTTTATGGCTTAAGACCTGGAATGCTGATATGGCTTCTAAATCAACTCTACTTTCCATTTCTTTCCAGGGAAACAAATTATTTGGTTCTCAGTTGGATTCTATTATTTCAACTGTTACTGGTGGGAAAGGAACTTTTTTACCACAGGATAAGAAGTCTAAAGGTAAAAACAGGGCTAACAATCGTTTTCGTTCCTTTCGTTTCAACAAAGAACAAAAGCCTGATCCTTCGTCCTCAGGAGCAGTTTCAGTTTGGAAACCATCTCCAGTCTGGAATAAATCCAAGCCTGCTAGAAAGGCAAAGCCTGCTTCTAAGTTCACATGAAGGTACGGCCCTCATTCCAGTTCAGCTGGTAGGGGGCAGGTTACGTTTTTTCAAAGAAATTTGGATCAATTCTGTTCACAATCTTTGGATTCAGAACATTGTTTCAGAAGGGTACAGAATTGGTTTCAAGATGAGACCTCCTGCAAAGAGATTTTTTCTTTCCCATGTCCCAGTAAATCCAGTGAAAGCTCAAGCATTTCTGAATTGTGTTTCAGATCTAGAGTTGGCTGGAGTAATTATGCCAGTTCCAGTTCCGGAACAGGGGATGGGGTTTTATTCAAATCTCTTCATTGTACCAAAGAAGGAGAATTCCTTCAGACCAGTTCTGGATCTAAAATTATTGAATCGTTATGTAAGGATACCAACGTTCAAGATGGTAACTGTAAGGACTATATTGCCTTTTGTTCAGCAAGGGAATTATATGTCCACAATAGATTTACAGGATGCATATCTGCATATTCCGATTCATCCAGATCATTATCAGTTCCTGAGATTCTCTTTTCTAGACAAGCATTACCAATTTGTGGCTCTACCGTTTGGCCTTGCTACAGCTCCAAGAATTTTCACAAAGATTCTCGGTGCCCTTCTGTCTGTAATCAGAGAACAGGGTATTGTGGTATTTCCTTATTTGGACGATATCTTGGTACTTGCTCAGTCTTTACATTTAGCAGAGTCTCATACGAATCGACTTGTGTTGTTTCTTCAAGATCATGGTTGGAGGATCAATTTACCAAAAAGTTCTTTGATTCCTCAAACAAGGGTAACCTTTCTGGGTTTCCAGATAGATTCAGTGTCCATGACTCTGTCTTTAACAGACAAGAGACGTCTAAAACTGATTACAGCCTGTCGAAACCTTCAGTCTCAATCATTCCCTTCGGTAGCCTTATGCATGGAAATTCTAGGTCTTATGACTGCTGCATCGGACGCGATCCCCTTTGCTCGTTTTCACATGCGACCACTTCAGCTCTGTATGCTGAACCAATGGTGCAGGGATTACACGAAGATATATCAATTAATATCTTTAAAACCGATTGTTCGGCACTCTCTAACGTGGTGGACAGATCATCTTCGTTTAATTCAGGGGGCTTCTTTTGTTCTTCCGACCTGGACTGTAATTTCAACAGATGCAAGTCTCACAGGTTGGGGAGCTGTGTGGGGATCTCTGACGGCACAAGGAGTTTGGGAATCTCAGGAGGTGAGATTACCGATCAATATCTTGGAACTCCGTGCAGTTTTCAGAGCTCTTCAGTTTTGGCCTCTTCTGACGAGAGAATCGTTCATTTGTTTTCAGACAGACAATGTCACAACTGTGGCATACATCAATCATCAAGGAGGGACTCACAGTCCTCTGGCTATGAAAGAAGTATCTCGAATTTTGGTTTGGGCGGAATCCAGCTCCTGTCTAATCTCTGCGGTTCATATCCCAGGTGTAGACAATTGGGAAGCGGATTATCTCAGTCGCCAAACGTTGCATCCGGGCGAATGGTCTCTTCACCCAGAGGTATTTCTTCAGATTGTTCAAATGTGGGGGCTCCCAGAGATAGATCTGATGGCCTCTCATCTAAACAAGAAACTTCCCAGGTATCTGTCCAGATCCCGGGATCCTCAGGCGGAGGCAGTGGATGCATTATCACTTCCTTGGAAGTATCATCCTGCCTATATCTTTCCGCCTCTAGTTCTTCTTCCAAGAGTAATCTCCAAGATTCTGAGGGAATGCTCGTTTGTTCTGCTAATAGCTCCGGCATGGCCTCACAGGTTTTGGTATGCGGATCTTGTCCGGATGGCATCTTGCCAACCATGGACTCTTCCGTTAAGACCAGACCTTCTGTCACAAGGTCCTTTTTTCCATCCGGATCTGAAATCCTTAAATTTAAAGGTATGGAGATTGAACGCTTGATTCTTGGTCATAGAGGTTTCTCTGACTCCGTGATTAATACTATGTTACAGGCTCGTAAATCTGTATCTCGAGAGATATATTATAGAGTCTGGAAGACTTATATTTCTTGGTGTCTTTCTCATCATTTTTCTTGGCATTCTTTTAGAATACCGAGAATTTTACAGTTTCTTCAGGATGGTTAAGATAAGGGTTTGTCCGCAAGTTCTTTGAAAGGACAAATCTCCGCTCTTTCTGTTCTTTTTCACAGAAAGATTGCTATTCTTCCTGATATTCATTGTTTTGTACAAGCTCTGGTTCGTATAAAACCTGTCATTAAGTCAATTTCTCCTCCTTGGAGTTTGAATTTGGTTCTGGGGGCTCTTCAAGCTCCTCCGTTTGAACCTATGCATTCATTGGACATTAAATTACTTTCTTGGAAAGTTTTGTTCCTTTTGGCCATCTCTTCTGCTAGAAGAGTTTCTGAATTATCTGCTCTTTCGTGTGAGTCTCCTTTTCTGATTTTTCATCAGGATAAGGCGGTGTTGCGAACTTCTTTTGAATTTTTACCTAAAGTTGTGAATTCCAACAACATTAGTAGAGAAATTGTGGTTCCTTCATTATGTCCTAATCCTAAGAATTCTAAGGAGAAATCATTGCATTCTTTGGATGTTGTTAGAGCTTTGAAATATTATGTTGAAGCTACGAAATCTTTCCGTAAGACTTCTAGTCTATTTGTTATCTTTTCCGGTTCTAGGAAAGGCCAGAAAGCTTCTGCCATTTCTTTGGCATCTTGGTTGAAATCTTTAATTCATCTTGCCTATGTTGAGTCGGGTAAAATTCCGCCTCAGAGAATTACAGCTCATTCTACTAGGTCAGTATCTACTTCCTGGGCGTTTAGGAATGAAGCTTCGGTTGACCAGATCTGCAAAGCAGCAACTTGGTCCTCTTTGCATACTTTTACTAAATTCTACCATTTTGATGTCTTTTCTTCTTCTGAAGCAGTTTTTGGTAGAAAAGTTCTTCAGGCAGCGGTTTCAGTTTGAATCTTCTGCTTATGTTTTTTGTTAAACTTTATTTTGGGTGTGGATTATTTTCAGCAGGAATTGGCTGTCTTTATTTTATCCCTCCCTCTCTAGTGACTCTTGCGTGGAAAGATCCACATCTTGGGTAGTCATTATCCCATACGTCACTAGCTCATGGACTCTTGTTAATTACATGAAAGAAAACATAATTTATGTAAGAACTTACCTGATAAATTCATTTCTTTCATATTAACAAGAGTCCATGAGGCCCACCCTTTTTTGTGGTGGTTATGATTTTTTTGTATAAAGCACAATTATTCCAATTCCTTATTTTATATGCTTCGCACTTTTTTTCTTATCACCCCACTTCTTGGCTATTCGTTAAACTGATTTGTGGGTGTGGTGAGGGGTGTATTTATAGGCATTTTAAGGTTTGGGAAACTTTGCCCCTCCTGGTAGGAATGTATATCCCATACGTCACTAGCTCATGGACTCTTGTTAATATGAAAGAAATGAATTTATCAGGTAAGTTCTTACATAAATTATGTTTTCCTTAAGTTCTCCTCTAAATATTCTTTCAAATGCTCCAATTCAGGGGGGCTGAGAGGATAGAGATGACCGTAAGGGATCTTGGCACCAGGTTGAAGGTCTATCGGACAGTCATATATCCTATGAGGTGGCAAGTTCTCTGCCTCTGTCTTACTAAACACATCTTTAAAATCAGAATATTCATTGGGTAGGTTATCTATTGTTGTATGAGTTTGCATTAATAAATGACCAGTGAGACAAGTATTTCTGCAATAATCTGAATTAAACTTTATTTCAAAAGGGGACCAAACAATAGTTGGGTTATGAAGTTGCAACCACTTCATCCCAAGAACCAAAGTGAAATGAGGAGAGGGTAAGACATCTAAGGACATCAATTCTGTATGTCCACAGATATTCACAAAAACAGGTATGGTCTCATGGGTTATGGGACCAGAAACCATGGGTGATCCATCGATTACTTTGATGGGGACTGGTGTCTTCTTGCAGATCAAGGGGATACGATTCTGAAGACAATAGTGAAGATCTAAGTAGTTACCAGTAGCCCCTGAATCAATGATAGCGTCATCAATTTTCAGTAGACTTTGTTCCAGCTGTAGAGAAAGAGACAGCGTGCAATAAGATGTCTTTAACTGAGAATGTACAGATGAATTAATAAGTTTAAACTTACATTTCTTAGACTTTAACAAGACTGTGCAGTCTTGAACATTGTGAGTAGGACTGGCACAGTATAAACAAAGATTCTTCATCCTACGGCGTAATTTCTCTTCAGGACTGAGTGGTCCTCTGAGGATTCCTATCTCCATTGCCTCAGGCTGAGGTTTAGCGGAGGCGTAGTAAGGACTGGTAGTAGCAGAGTATGAAATTTTAGGTTTTAAATCTGTTGCTGATTTTTCCGCTTTTCTCTCACGGAGGCGGCGGTCAATTTGACTAGCCATTCTCATAAAGGTGTCTAGAGTTTTTGGTTGTTCAATCCTAGCAAATTCGTCTTTCAAAGCCTCAGAGAGACCAATATGGAATTGGTTCCGCAAGGCTATGGGATTCCAAAGAGAATCAGCAGAAAACTGTTTAAAGTCTGTGATATACTCCTCCACTGGTCTTTTGCCTTGTTTGAGGCTTCTCATGGAGGATTCAGCTGTGAGCTGGATATCTGTATCTTGAAATAATGCATCCTTGGATGCAAAGAAAGCTTCTAGTGATCCTAAAATTGGATCCTCTGTCTCAAAGAATTTGTCAGCCCAGTTTCTTGGTTCCCCTCTGAGGAATGATATGGTGGTCAGAACCTTCACTCTCTCAGTGGGGTAAGTCCTGGGTTTCATGGAAAAGAGTAAGTGGCAGGCATTTTTAAACTGCCTGTACATTTTTCTATTGCCTGAGAAATGCTCTGGTAAGGAAACCTGTGGTTCAAGCATAGTCTCAAATTGACTAGATTTCAGTGCAATGGATTCTTTTATAATATTTCTTAGTGCAACATTTTCAACTTGTAAGTCGTGTAAGCCCTGGGCTAACTGATCAACCCTTTGCGTGAGATTAAAAACAACCTGTGGAAGATCTACTGGTTCCATAATTTTTTTTTATTTTTTTTTTTATTTTTTTAGGCTTGGTATTATATAATGTTACTCTCAATTAATGTTTGTTATATGGAACACAACAGTAGTAAAAATTTGGTTGTTACACTTTATTTATTGAATCAACTACTGACAAGCAGATTCTGAAAAATAAAGTGTTTTATTATTTCAAAATATACACAGTCTATATCTTTATTTTATAAATACACACTGTATACCTTTTGACAGAATAATTAAAGTATTGGACAGGGAAATATAAGACCACCTTATGGTAAAAACAGGTTGTTAATAACAACTCTGATTCACAGGTTGTTAAATGAAGCAAGCAAGACTGGGCTATGGTAGAAGTAAGGTAAAGTTATTCAGAACACACTCTGGCTCAGCGTGCAGAAAAGTACACAGATCCTGGATTCACACTCAAAGAATAATTTCAGGATGGAGAGCATAATACTACCTAAATATGTATAATCAAATACTGCAATATTTGTAAGTGGTAGCAAGCTAAGCAGTCAGTAGTAGTATTTACAGAGAGTGTACCTGAAATGCTGCAGGAGCTGAGAAGTCTGATGTGGAGCAGGCAGGCAGCGTGTGAATGCTGAATGAGGAGGAAGTGAGCGTGTGAAGTCACTGGCAGAGCTGACAGCCTGGAATGTAGCAGCGGCTGCTGCTGAAGCAGAGAGACACTGAGAGAAGGTAATAAATCTTCGTTTACCCCACTGAGGAATCTTGCAGAGGCATCAAATGAGGAAGTAAGTGAGAGTAGGATCCGGTATTAGGAAATCCAGCAGATATTTCAACCTGTTAGAAAATAAGGCAGAGAGGCTTAGACAACTTGTAATCCAGAGCATAATACAAGGAGTACTCAGTGGATACTGGAACACAATACCAAGCACTGATTGCAATGTGCTGTGTTGTTTTATAGGAGGAGCAATCAATTAGGAGAAAACTTCAGTCTCTTAAAGAAACAGTGCTCAACCCTGACAAGATGCGAGTCTTTTAGGTTGGGAGGCTGTCTGAGGTTCTCTGACAGCACAAGGGGTTTGGAAAATCTCAGGAGGCGAGATTACCATTTGATATTTTGGAACTCCGTGCATTCCCGGAGTTCTTCAGTTGGTTTCTTTTGAAGAAGAGACGTTTATTGTTTTTTTCAGACATTATCACATCTGTGGTGTATGTCAATCATCAGGGTTTGACTATCAGTCTTTAGACTGTGACAAAAGTATCTCGGATATTTGCTTGGGCTAAATCCAGCTACTATCTAAATTCTGGGGTCCTTTTCCCAGGTATAGACGTTTGGGAAGCGGATTATCTCTGTTAATCAAGCTTTACATCCGGGAGAATGATCTTTACCCAGATATGTTTTTCAATTTTTCAGATGTGAGGGCTTCCACAAATAGATCTGTTGGCCTCTCGTCTTAACAAGGAACTTCCCAGGGGCCTATTTCAGGTCCGGGGATCCTCAGGCGGAAGTAGCGTATGCATTGACACTTCCTTGGAATTATCATTCTGTCTATATCTTCCGCCTCTAGTTCTTCCAAAATTCTAATGGAGCGTTCGTTTGTACTGCTGGTGGTTCCAGCATGGCCTCACAGGTTTTGGTATGCGGATCTCATTCGGATGGCCAGTTGCCAACCTTGGACATTTCCGTTAAGACCAGACCTTCTATCTCAAGGCCCATTTTTCCATCAAGATCTCAAATCATTTAATTTGAAGGTATGGAGATTGAACGTTTGATTCTTAGTCATAGAGGTTTCTCTGACTCAGTGATTAATACTATGTTACAGGTTTGTAAATCTGTCTCTAGAAAGAATTATTATCGAGTTTGGAAGACTTACATTTCTTGGTGTTCTTCTCATAAATTCTTTTGGCATTCTTTTAGAATTCCTAGAATTTTACAATTTTTCAGGTTGGTTTAGATAAGGTTTTGTCTGCAAGTTCTTTGAAAGGACAAATCTCTACTCTTTCTGTTCTTTTTCACAGAAAGATTGCTATCCATTCTGATATTCATTGTTTTGTACAGGCTTTGGTTTGTATCAAGCCTGTCATTAAGTCAATATCTCCTCCTTGGAGTCTCAATGTGGTACTGAGGGCTTTACAGGCTCCTCCATCTGGACATTAAAAGTACTTTCTTGGAAAGTATTGTTCCTTTTGGTTATCTCTTCTGCTAGAAGAGTTTCTGAGTTTTCTGC
The DNA here is from genome assembly GCF_027579735.1 of Bombina bombina. Classification (NCBI taxonomy): domain Eukaryota; kingdom Metazoa; phylum Chordata; class Amphibia; order Anura; family Bombinatoridae; genus Bombina; species Bombina bombina. Next base: position 159,140,744 of record NC_069499.1, read on the forward strand.
TCTTTCTTGTGGATCTCCTTTTCTGATTTTTCATCAGGGTAAGGCAGTGTTCCTTCCTGTTATTCATTATTTTGTTCAGACTTTGGTTCTTATCAAACCTGTCATTAAGCCAATTTCTCCTCCTTGGAGTTTTAATTTGGTTCTAAAGGCTTTACAGGCTCTTCTATTTGAGCATATGTTTTCTCTAGACATTATTTACTTTCATGGAAAGTATTGTTCTTTTTAGACATCTCTTCAGCTAGAACAATTTTTGAATTATCTGTTCTTTCTTGTGAGTCTCCTTTTTCTGATTTTTTCATCAGGATAAGGTGGTTTTTGCTATCCTCATTTCAATTCTTACCTAAGTTGTGATTTCTATCAACATTAGGGAGGAATTATTGTCTTTTCCTAAGACTTCTTTGGTAAGATTCTTACATTCTTTGGATATGGTAAGAGTTTTGAAATCTTATGTTGAAGCTATTCAGATTTCAGATAGTCTTCTAGTCTATTTGTTATCTTTTCTGGTGTTAGGAAGGTCAAAAGGCTTCTGCCATTTATTTGGCATCTTGCTTAAACTTTTGATTCATCATGCTTATTTGGAGTCAGGTGGACTCCCGCCTCTGAGGATTACGGCTCATTCTACTAGGTAAGTTTCTTCTTCCTGGGCTTTTTAAGAATGAAGCTTCTGTTGATCAGATTTGCAAAGCAATGACTTGGTCTTCTTTGCATACTTTTACTATGTTCTACCATTTTGATGTTTTCTCTTCTTTAGAAGCAGTTTTGAATGGTACTTCAGGCAGCTGTTTCAGTTTGATTCTTCTGCTTATATTTTCAGTTTTTTTCATTATAAAAATTGAAACTTTTTTGATTTGGGTAGTGGATTAATTTTTCAGCGGAATTGGCTGTCTTTATTTTATCCCTCCCTCTCTAGTGACTCTTGCGTGGAAGTTCCACATCTTGAGTATTTATTATCCCATACGTCACTAGCTCATGGACTCTTGCTAATTACATGAAAGAAAACATAATTTATGTAAGAAATTACCTGATAAATTCATTTCTTTCATATTAGCAAGAGTCCATGAGGCCCACCCTTTTTGTGGTGGTTATGATTTTTTTGTATAAAGCACAATTATTTGAATTCCTTATTTGATGCTTTCGCTCCTTTCTTATCACCCCACTTCTTGGCTATTCGTTAAACTGAATTGTGGGTGTGGTGAGGGGTGTATTTATAGGCATTTTGAGGTCTGGGAAACTTTGCCCCTCCTGGTAGGAATGTATATCCCATACGTCACTAGCTCATGGACTCTTGCTAATATGAAAGAAATGAATTTATCAGGTAAGTTCTTATGTTTTTGTTACACAAACGTCTGGCAGATGTTCCAGATGTACAATCCTTTTGTCAGCCTGTATTTAGACCGATTGCTCCTCCTTGGAGTTTGAATTTAGTTCTTAGAGTTCTTCAAGGGGTTTCCTTTTGAACCAATGCATTCCATAGATATTAAGTTATTATCTTGGAAAGTTTTATTTTTGGTTGCTATTTCTTTTGCTCGAAGAGTATCTGAGCTTTCGGCTTTACAATTTGATTCTCCTTATCTTATTTTTCATTCGCATAAGGTGGTGTTACGTACTAAATCTGGTTGTTTCAAAAGTTGTTTCAAACAAGAATATTAATCAGGAGATTGTTGCTCCTTCTTTGTGTTTTAATCCTTCTAAGAAGGAACGTCTGTTACATAATTTAGACGTGGTCCATGCTTTGAAGTTCTATTTACAAGTGACTGAAGATTTTCGTCAATCATCTTCTTTATTTGTCATTTTTTCAGGGAAACGTAAGGGTCAGAAAGCTACGGCTACCTCTCTTTCTTTTTGGTTGAAGAGTATCATCCATTTTGCATATGAGACTGCTGGACAGCAGCCTCCAGAACGAATTACGGCTCATTCCACTAGGGCTGTGGCTTCCTCATGGGCATTCAAAAATGATTCTTCGGTTGAACAGATTTGCAAAGCTGCAACTTGGTCGTCTCTTCACACTTTTTCTAAATTTTACAAATTTGATACCTTTGCCTCGGCTGAGGCTGTTTTTGGGAGGAAAGTTCTTCAAGCAGTGGTGCCTTCTGTTTAGGTTTCCTGTCTTGTCCCTCCCGTTTCATCCGTGTACTATAGTTTTGGTATTGTATCCCACAAGTAAGGATGAAATCCGTGGACTCATCGTATCTTAAAAAATAAAATAAAATTTATGCTTACCTGATAAATTTATTTCTTTTTGGATACAATGAGTCCACGGCCCGCCCTGTTTTTTGAGACAGGTCTTTATTTTTGTTAAACTTCAGTCACCTCTGCACCTTGGCTTTTCCTTTCTCTTCCTAACTTCGGTCGAATGACTGGAGTGGGAGGGAAGGGAGGAGCTATATATACAGCTCTGCTGTGGTGCTCTTTGCCTCCTCCTGCTGACTAGGAGGCGATATCCCACAAGTAAGGATGAAATCCGTGAACTCATCTTATCCAAAAAGAAATACATTTATCAGGTAAGCATAAATTTTCTTTTTTGGAGTGCGGAATAGACGTAGCGTTACAGGCTAAAATGCTTGCGGTATAGCTATACTGACACGACTAGGCGTTGGTAAATTATATCCACAACACTTCATATACGTCATAGTTATGAAGATTCCTAACCAAACTGTAATTTTATAGTACTTACTTAAAATATTTTTTTTACTTAGAGAATATGCTTATCTTCCACGCTGTCATTTTTATTCAAAAATAAATTGAAAAATCATTTAAAAAAAAGTCATATCCAGTACTTTTTGTTTTGTAGCCTGCCAACAACCTTCGCAACTTTGGACATTGATGGAGTAAGAAAAATTATATTTGCACTTCCAGGTAAGAAACTTTTTTTGTTTTTCTTAAAGGATGACATAGATGTAGTAACTAAATAAGTACATTTATATAAATACATTTGTATAATTAATTTAACAAAGGTAAATTCAAATGTGGCTATAGTTGCATTATTATTATTATTAATAATAAGATAAAGAAGATATAAAACTAAACTACATATCTACAGTAATTGTTTGATTTTTGTATAGCAAGAACTTTTGCATCTGTTTAATTTATTATCAATAATGTTGTGCTGATGCTGTTAGTAATAATACTGTATTTCGACTACCACCTTAGAGCTTGATTACAAGTGGTGTGCTGACGTAAGCTTGGGCACTATATTGCAATATTGTTATTGCGCTAATTTGCATTGGTATTACAAGTTGAAAGTAAACATGTCCTGCTGAGCACAATCTAAATTTGCCCTTATCTGGTTAGCACGACTGAAGACCTCACATAAAGGGTTAGAGCTAAAAATAAATGTGCATCAAACGCAACATAAATACTTTAAAATAAAGTATCATAATCATAAAAATACTGTCTAATAAACTATATTCATAAAAATTTTAATTAAAGCATTTTTAAAGGGGCTAAAAGTTATATGGTATATAACAAGATGTTTGAATGGAAAGGGCTATATTGTGTGTGTGTGTGAGTATTGCTTTAGACTTGATAAAGGAAGGAACTCTTCCGAAAGCTTGTCAACTTATAAATGTATAGTTAGTCCAAAAAAAAAAGTATCATTGCTCAATGCAATACACCTGTTATTTTGATATATATATATATATATATATATATATATATATATATATATATATATATATATATATATATATATATATAAAACTCACATTGGGTTGAGTGCACTTGGTCGGGTAAGCAGGCAACCGATAAGTGTTATTTTTTTTTGGAAAGCGTGCTACATTAAAGTCTATGGAGAGAAGATGTTAATGTGGTCGCAATATCCAGTCCTGAAGTTAGCGTGCGTAAGGTTTTGCTCGCGCGCAAACCATTTAATTTCAACTTGTAATATGCGTTTTAAAAGCTAAAGTGCTAAATAGTGTGCCAATTGTAATCTGTCCCTTAGTTGTGTACTTTCATACAAAATGCTTTTGTTCCTAGATTTAAATGAGGTTGACCATGTGTTGGCACCACGTAAGCCAGCATTTCATACGAAATATAACCATCACCACACTTCATTAATTCAACTAATTTTTAATTTCACTGATCATTTAAGTACATTTCTCTCAAACAATATATATACTTTTCTGATTCCTCATTAAAGTGACATATTCTCTTTGTGTTGTAGGCAACCCTGTGTCAGCAGTTGTTACCTGTAATCTTTTTGTTGTACCAGCGCTAAGAAAGATGCAGGGAATCCTGGATCCAAGACCTACTATCATCAAAGCCAGGGTATTCAAACTGACTCTGCAACTATTTGCCACTCTATCCTGGGGGGGGGGGGGGGGGTGTATGACACAGCATATTTCTTTAATTAGTACAGATGTGACATAATCAAAGTCATTAGCCCTAATTCCAATCCATTAGCATTTGAAATTTAAAAAAACATTATATTCAGCCTTTTCACTTCCTTTTGTACTGTATTCCAATCAAACAGAAGAGGGAGCCATTTAGATTAGTGAATCCATGTGAATTATAAATACTGTCTAACCCAGAGCTTTCCAAACTTTTCATCTTGGTGACACACTTTTTAGACCTACATTATTTTGTGACACAGTAAATCAGTTGTTCTAACAAAAAGGAGGTTAAACTAACTTGTTTTAAGAGATACGGACACAAACATAAATGATATAATAACGAAATGCATTTACAAGTCACAGTATGTATGTGCAAGAATTAGAAAAAGCTTATAATTACTACACCAATAACTACTTACTATTTTAATGGGATGTATGAGGTTGATGGGATGAACACAATTTCTGAATATTTGGTGGAATATTAGATAGACACATTTCATCATCAAGCATGTTTAAGCTTCCACTTCCTATCCATATATCAAGTGCAGGAGCAGCAATGCACTACTGGGAGTTAGCTGCAAAAAACCCCCATTGACTTATGCTCAGCGTTTAAGCTGTCGCCCTCAGAGCTCGGTGAGTCCGATTGACTCCTGCCCATGCTGCAAACACACTGCTGTCCCACTCACTGACTACACATGCAGTCATGAGCCAATTAAGGAGACTACATGTGCAGTCAGGAGCCAATGTGCCGCCAAAGCCGCTATTTGGAATAGTTTCAGTTCCCACTGAGCTGTGCCAATAGGTTAAGATGATCTGTGACCCCCTAAGTATCAATCACGTGCCAACCATGTGATATGCGTAGCAGGCAGGCGGAAATTCAGAAACCCAAAAACATTTTTTTTTTAAATTTGTGCTGAAGCAGGGACACACCTACACACTGCTGCCGACACACTAGTGTGTCCCGACACACAGTTTGGAAAGCACTGGTCTAACCTCACATGGAGGCGTATTGATCCAGTATTGCTGATCAGATATTAATGCTTGAATGTGTATTTTTTTCTTTACTGATATCAATTCATGGGACTTAATATAATTTAGCATATTTTTTTTTTTTTTTTTAAATCTTTCATGGATACTTAAAGGGCCACTAAACCCAAAATCTTTCTTTCATGATTCAGATAGAACATACAAATTTAAACAACATTACAATTTACTTCTATTATTTATCTTGCTTCATTTTTTAGATATCCTTATTTGAAGAAAAAGCAATGCACATGGGTGAACCAATCACATGAGGCTTCTATGTGCAGCAACCAATCAGCAGCTACTGAGCATATCTAGATATGCTTTTCAGCAAAGAATATCAAGAGAATAAAACAAATTAGATAATAGAAGTAAATTAGAAAGATGTTTAAAATGGCATTCTCTTTCTAAATCATGAAAGAAAAAATGTGGGTTTCATGTCCCTTTAAATGATCAGTAAATTATTAGAAAGTGTAAACTCAGCTATTTTTATAACATTGCCCAAGATACGATTGTGTTTATTAATGTGGTTTGCACAAGCAAAAAAACTTTGAAAAAGCCAAGATAGGCAGTTTGAAACAGGCCAGAATGGGTGTTTATGGCTATTGATATAAAAAAAAAAAAGTACAGCAATTTTGATAGAAAAACAGTTGCTTATGGGTTGGAATACCACTGCTGAAATCTCTCAATGTAAAGATAAGTGTGAACAGAAACCGGTTTCCAATGCCTTAATATGTCCTTAAAAATGTAAATGACACACTTTGCACAGCTTTTCTAATGGATTGGAATATTCTCCACTGAATCTGATTAACTTGCCTATGCTCAAGAAGAGGTATTTTTAAATTGTGACATATTTGTGGCCCTAGTTCAGTTAGCCCTGCCTAGAAGGTATTGCAATTCTTTATGCGACAAGTCACATTAGAGCAAATTAAAACTAGGTCATTTTTAACCAGAAATGTATTTGTTTTTCAAGCTAAAATAGGTATTCAGTACTTGGTGTATGTCTTCTTTTTGATTCATTAAAAGACAGAAAAGCTCAAAAAGAAATTGAAATGTATTAGAGCATTTTATTATTACACTACAGTATATGACTGTGTCTAACCCCTGCAGAAGAATTGTAAGCCATAGCTAAAGTGAGCTTCAGAGCTGCAATAAATGATTATGTCCTAGCTTAACACATGAGGTGAGCCAGTGACAAGAGGCATATATGTGCAGCTACCAGTCTTCAGATAGCTCCCAGTAGCGTATTGCTGATCCTGAGTCTCTCTTGGTATTCTTTTCAATAATGATAAGCAAGAGAGCAAAGTAAATTTGATAACAGAAGTCAAATAAAACATCTCTTATAACAGAATTCTCAGACTGAACCATGAGAGTTTGGTTTTGAATTTCATGTCCCTTTAAGAGTACACAAAATGCCCATGAATTGATAACATACAGTTTATACATATGAGGTGGCTTACATCATGTGATATTTAGACTGGTGCACTTTTCCTCAAGCTTATAGTAAAACTATGCTGCAAAGGGAGACAAACCTATGTCCTTCAAACTGCATGTTCTTCTATAAAGGAACTTGGTACAATAGAGTAGAAGAGTGATAAACTATGTGAAACCAGCACACATTTATTATCAATAAATATTTAAGTGCATTAAGAAGTGAGTGGACCCAGTGTAATAACTTTATACTCCTGTTAATGTGTGAGCATTACATCTATTACAAATAACAGAACTGTTACTTTCTTTCCAACGGCAGGGAGAGTCCACAACTTCATTCATTACTGTTGGGAATATCAACAACAGGCCACCAGGAGGAGGCAAAGACACCCCAGCCAAAGGCTAACAATATCTCTCCCGCTTCCCCTATCCCCCCAGTCATTCTTTGCCTTTCGTCACTATAGGAGGATGCTAGAGAAGGTGCTAAGAAAAAATAGAAGATCTAGTCCTTTATTGGGACTAGATCTTCTTCAAGACAGGGCTGTGGTTAATTGAGTAGCCATGTAATCCTCTCTGAGAGTTGTGGTAAAAATTAGATACTGGAGGTTGCAGGGAAGTTCTTTGTCCTCCTCCAGTACTTAGGTGCTAACACCCAGGAAACCAGTGCTATGTTTATACTGCTTTCATTGTGTTACAGGTCCCTGTCAGCAGGGCTGCTACTAGAAATTATGGGGCCCTGACTAAGCCAGTTTTCAGGGTCCCCTGCCGCTGCTTATATTTTGATCAAAATATATTAATCCTTTCTAATTACTTCTGTTATCAAGTGTGCTTCATTCTCTTGGTATCCTTTGTTGAAGTAGCAGCAATGCACAACTGGGAGCTAGCTCAGCTGAACACATCAGGTGAGCGCTGCAACAAGAAACATAGCAGCCTCCAATTAGCAGCTCGCTCCCAGTAGTGCATTACTGCTAGGTTTGCCAGGTGTCCAGTATTTAACTAGACAGTCCAGTATTTTAGCAGTCTGTCCAGTAAAATATATACAAAAATACTTAAATGTCAGCCAAGTATAAAGGAGTGGTTACTTATAGAAAACTAATATTAAAAAGTATTCAAATAAAAATCTATTAATATTAATAAACTTGTACATTTCTTCTGTATATATTTTAGCCACCTATTTTTCAATTGATCTAATATAAGCGCTGTCATGAAACCAAAATATTTCTATTAATAGATTTTTATTTGAATATCTTTCATATTAGTTTTCTTTAAGTAACAACTCCTGCATTTTTTGCGCCTATATAGTATCCTTCTGTGTATATATTTCTTTCATGTAATTAGCAAGAGTCCATGAGCTAGTGACGTATGGGATATACATTCCTACCAGGAGGGGCAAAGTTTCCCAAACCTCAAAATGCCTATAAATACACCCCTCACCACACCCACAAATCAGTTTTACAAACTTTGCCTCCTATGGAGGTGGTGAAGTAAGTTTGTGCTAGATTCTACGTTGATATGCGCTCCGCAGCAGGTTGGAGCCCGGTTTTCCTCTCAGCGTGCAGTGAATGTCAGAGAGATGTGAGGAGAGTATTGCCTATTTGAATTCAATGATCTCCTTCTACGGGGTCTATTTCATAGGTTCTCTGTTATCGGTCTTAGAGATTCATCTCTTACCTCCCTTTTCAGATCGACGATATACTCTTATTTATATACCATTACCTCTGCTGATTCTCGTTTCAGTACTGGTTTGGCTTTCTACTACATGTAGATGAGTGTCCTGGGGTAAGTAATTCTTATTTTCTGTGACACTCTAAGCTATGGTTGGGCACTTTTTTATAAAGTTCTAAATATATGTATTCAAACATTTATTTGCCTTGACTCAGGATGTTCAACATTCCTTATTTCAGACAGTCAGTTTCATATTTGGGATAATGCATATGAATAAATCAATTTTTTTCTTACCTTAAAATTTGACTTTTTCCCTGTGGGCTGTTAGGCTCGCGGGGGCTGAAAATGCTTCATTTTTTTGCGTCATTCTTGGCGCGGACTTTTTTGGCGCAAACATTTTTTTCTGTTTCCGGCGTCATACGTGTCGCCGGAAGTTGCATCATTTTTGACGTTCTTTTGCGCCAAAAGTGTCAGCGTTCCGGATGTGGCGTCATTTTTGGCGCCAAAAGCATTTAGTCTCCACATTATTGAAGTCTCATTATTTATTGCTTCTGGTTGCTAGAAGCTTGTTCACTGGCTTTTTTTCCCATTCCTGAAACTGTCATTTAAGGAATTTGATCAATTTTGCTTTATATGTTGTTTTTTCTTTTACATATTGCAAGATGTCCCACGTTGAAACTGAGTCAGAAGATACTTCTGGAAAATCGCTGCCTGGTGCTGGAGCTACCAAAGCTAAGTGTATCTGCTGTAAACTTATACAGCTGTTGTTTGTACTGTTTGTCATGACAAACTTGTTAATGCAGATAATATTTCCTTTAGTACTGTTACATTACCTGTTGCTGTTCCGTCAACATCTAATACTCAGAGTGTTCCTGATAACATAAGAGATTTTGTTTCTAAATCCATTAAGAAGGCTATGTCTGTTATTCTTCCTTCTAGTAAACGTAAAAAGTCTTTTAAAACTTCTCATTTTTTCAGATGAATTTTTAAATGAACATCATCATTCTGATAATGGTTCTTCTGGTTCAGAGGATTCTGTCTCAGAGGTTGATGCTGATAAATCTTCATATTTATTTAAAATGGAATTTATTCGTTCTTTACTTAAAGAAGTCCTAATTGCATTAGAAATTGAGGATTCTGGTCCTCTTGATACTAAATCTAAACGTTTAGATAAGGTTTTTAAATCTCCTGTAGTTATTCCAGAAGTTTTTCCTGTCCCTGGTGCTATTTCTGAAGTAATTTCCAGGGAATGGAATAATTTGGGTAATTCATTTACTCCTTCTAAACGTTTTAAGCAATTATATCCTGTGCCATCTGACAGATTAGAGTTTTGGGACAAAATCCCTAAGGTTGATGGGGCTGTCTCTACTCTTGCTAATAATTTTATTTGTGATGCCATCTTTGATATCATTAGAGTTGATGTCAGGTATATGTCTCTAGTTATTTTAGCTAGAAGAGCTTTATGGCTTAAAACTTGGAATGCTGATATGTCTTCTAAGTCTACTCTGCTTTCCCTTTCTTTCCAGGGTAATAAATTGTTTGGTTCTCAGTTGGATTCTATTATCTCAACTGTTACTGGAGGGAAAGGAACTTTTTTACCACAGGATAAAAAATCTAAAGGTAAATTTAGGTCTAATAATCGTTTTCGTTCCTTTCGTCACAACAAGGAACGAAAACCTGATCCTTCATCCTCAGGAGCGGTATCAGTTTGGAAACCATCTCCAGTCTGGAATAAATCCAAGCCTTTTAGAAAATCAAAGCCAGCTCCTAAGTCCACATGAAGGTGCGGCCCTCATTCCAGCTCAGCTGGTAGGGGGCAGATTACGTTTTTTCAAAGAAATTTGGATCAATTCCGTTCACAATCTTTGGATTCAGAACATTGTTTCAGAAGGGTACAGAATTGGCTTCAAGATAAGGCCTCCTGCAAAGAGATTTTTTCTTTCCCGTGTCCCAGTAAACCCAGCGGAGGCTCAAGCATTTCTGAAATGTGTTTCAGATCTAGAGTTGGCTGGAGTAATTATGCCAGTTCCAGTTCTGGAACAGGGACTGGGGTTTTATTTAAATCTCTTCATTGTACCAAAGAAGGAGAATTCCTTCAGACCAGTTCTGGATCTAAAAATATTGAATCGTTATGTAAGGATACCAACATTCAAAATGGTAACTGTAAGGACTATCCTGCCTTTTGTTCTGCATATTCCGATTCATCCAGATCACTATCAGTTTCTGAGATTCTCTTTCCTAGACAAGCATTACCAGTTTGTGGCTCTGCCGTTTGGCCTAGCTATAGCTCCAAGAATTTTTACGAAGGTTCTTGGTGCCCTTCTGTCTGTAATCAGAGAACAGGGTATTGTGGTATTTCCTTATTTGGACGATATCTTGGTACTTGCTCAGTCTTCACATTTAGCAGAATATCATACGAATCGACTTGTGTTTTTTCTTCAACATCATAGTTGGAGGATCAATTTACCAAAAAGTTAATTGATTCCTCAGACACAGGTAACCTTTTTAGGTTTCCAGATAGATTCAGTGTCCATGACTCTATCTTTGACAGAGAAGAGATGTCTAAAATTGATATCAGCTTGTCGAAACCTTCAGTCACAATCATTCCCTTCGGTAGCCTTATGCATGGAAATTCTAGGTCTTATGACTGCTGCATCGGATGCGATCCCCTTTGCTCGTTTTCACATGCGGCCTCTTCAGCTCTGTATGCTGAACCAGTGGTGCAGGGATTACACAAAGATATCTCAATTAATATCTTTAAAACCGATTGTACGACACTCTCTGACGTGGTGGACAGATCACCATCGTTTAGTTCAGGGGGCTTCTTTTGTTCTTCCGACCTGGACTGTAATTTCAACAGATGCAAGTCTTACAGGTTAGGGAACTGTGTGGGGGTCTCTGACAGCACAAGGGGTTTGGGAATCTCAGGAGGTGAGATTACCGATCAATATTTTGGAACTCCGTGCAATTTTCAGAGCTCTTCAGTCTTGGCCTCTTCTAAAGAGAGAATCGTTCATTTGTTTTCAGACAGACAATGTCACAACTGTGGCATACATCAATCATCAAGGAGGGACTCACAGTCCTCTGGCTATGAAAGAAGTATCTCGAATTCTGGTATGGGCGGAATCCAGTTCCTGTCTAGTTTCTGCGGTTCATATCCCAGGTATAGACAATTGGGAAGCGGATTATCTCAGTCGCCAAACGTTACATCCGGGCGAATGGTCTCTTCACCCAGAGGTATTTCTTCAGATTGTTCAAATGTGGGGACTTCCAGAAATAGATTTGATGGCCTCTCATCTAAACAAGAAACTTCCCAGGTATCTGTCCAGATCCAGGGATCCTCAAGCGGTAGCAGTGGATGCATTGTCACTTCCTTGGAAGTATCATCCTGCCTATATCTTTCCGCCTCTAGTTCTTCTTCCAAGAGTAATCTCCAAAATTCGTTTGTTCTGCTGGTAGCTCCAGCATGGCCTCACAGGTTTTCGTATGCGGATCTTGTCCGGATGGCCTCTTGCCAACCGTGGACTCTTCCGTTAAGGCCAGACCTTCTGTCGCAAGGTCCTTTTTTCCATCAGGATCTCAAATCCTTAAATTTAAAGGTATGGAGATTGAACGCTTGATTCTTAGTCAAAGAGGTTTCTCTGACTCTGTGATTAATACTATGTTACAGGCTCGTAAATCTGTATCTAGGGAGATATATTATAGAGTCTGGAAGACTTATATTTCTTGGTGTCTTTCTCATCATTTTTCCTGGCATTCTTTTAGAATTCCGAGAATTTTACAGTTTCTTCAGGATGGTTTGGATAAAGGTTTGTCTGCAAGTTCCTTGAAAGGACAAATCTCTGCTCTTTCTGTTCTTTTTCACAGAAAGATTGCTAATCTTCCTGATATTCATTGTTTTGTACAAGCTTTGGTTCGTATAAAACCTGTCATTAAGTCAATTTCTCCTCCTTGGAGTTTGGATTTGGTTCTGAGGGCTCTTCAAGCTCCTCCGTTTGAACCTATGCATTCATTGGACATTAAATTACTTTCTTGGAAAGTTTTGTTCCTTTTGGCCATCTCTTCTGCCAGAAGAGTTTCTGAATTATCTGCTCTTTCTTGTGAGTCTCCTTTTCTGATTTTTCACCAGGATAAGGCGGTGTTGCGAACTTCTTTTAAATTTTTACCTAAGGTTGTGAATTCCAACAACATTAGTAGAGAAATTGTGGTTCCTTCATTATGTCCTAATCCTAAGAATTCTAAGGAGAAATTATTGCATTCTTTGGATGTAGTTAGAGCTTTGAAATATTATGTTGAAGCTACTAAGATTTTCCGAAAGACTTCTAGTCTATTTGTTATCTTTTCCGGTTCTAGGAAAGGTCAGAAGGCCTCTGCCATTTCTTTGGCATCTTGGTTGAAATCTTTAATTAATCATGCTTATGTCAAGTCGGGTAAAACTCTGCCTCAAAGGATTACAGCTCATTCTACGAGGTCAGTTTCTACTTCCTGGGCGTTTAGGAATGAAGCTTCGGTTGATCAGATTTGCAAAGCAGCAACTTGGTCTTCTTTGCATACTTTTACTAAATTCTACCATTTTGATTTGTTTTCTTCTTCTGAAGCTGTCTTTGGTAGAAAAGTACTTCAGGCAGCTGTTTCAGTTTGAATCTTCTGCTTATATTTTCAGTTTTTTTCTTTATAAGATTTAAACCTTATTTTTGGGTGTGGATTTTTTTCAGCGGAATTGGCTGTCTTTATTTTATCCCTCCCTCTCTAGTGACTCTTGCGTGGAAGATCCACATCTTGGGTAGTCATTATCCCATACGTCACTAGCTCATGGACTCTTGCTAATTACATGAAAGAAAACATAATTTATGTAAGAACTTACCTGATAAATTCATTTCTTTCATATTAGCAAGAGTCCATGAGGCCCACCCTTTTTTTGTGGTGGTTATGATTTTTTTTGTATAAAGCACAATTATTCCAATTCCTTATATTTATGCTT